>NW_019228789.1:74189-233617 GCF_002742605.1 Olea europaea var. sylvestris
GAATGCAGAAAGCATTTAGGAATTAATTATTTTATATCCCCTTCATTAAAAAATGTTTCAGATGAGCTATTAGATTTTTCTTCAAATTTTTGTCAACATTGTGAATGCATGATTAGAAATTTTAAATGAATCAAATCAGATTTTACAACAAGAAAAATTAGTTTTACAAAAGAAGATTTCTGATCTAGAACAAGAAATTATTAAAATAAAAATTTTAAATTCAGATTTTCAGACAGTTTCAGGTAATATAGAGCCCAAGAAGTCTATAGCTAGTCCAGCTCAAACGGTAGCTGGTAAAGACTTAACAAATCCGTTTATGGTTCTGGACTTACCAAAAGCCCAACAGACTCAGGAGGCTGTTGATTCTCCTACTTTTCAATTTAATCAGACTCAACAGGCTGAAAATCCTGTTACAAAAAATAAAATTACCGAAGAACAGACTCAGCAGACTGTAAATTCTGCTACTAGATTAATTAGTCCAACAGATTTAAAACAGAAAAGCCCAGTTAATCTTATATCAGAATCATTTCAATCATCACAAGATACAGAGCAAATTACTCAATCAGATATAAAAAGATTGAAAGAAATGTTTGATAAAATAGAAGAAATACAGCAACAAGTTAAACAAAAGACCTCAAAGAAAAAGAAGCTGCAGATAAAGAAGAAAAACAAAGGTAAAAAGAAAATTGGTCTTAAAGAAGATGATGAGGATAATACAGAAGAGGACAATAATTCAGAAGGCTATACTGATGGAGGAGCATCTTTAGACAACATTGGCCGATACAATTATGAGACAAGATAAGGATTCAAGAAAGATCTACAAAGAAAGACTTAGCTGGAAAAGAGACACTTGGCAAACTTTCAAAAAGATCAGAAATTATTGTACAAGAGACATACTTTTTACTGTTTTCTTTTTGAAAAATTTGTAACGAATCTTACTGTTTTATAAAGTAAGATTTGATAATTAAACTTTTTACTGTTTTCTTTTTGACTTTTTTGAAAAAGCAAGGATTCTTTGATTTTGAAAAACGCGTTTTCTTCCTTTTTCTTTCCTTTATAAGAAGTCATTCTTTCACTTGTAAACACACAGAATAGAGAAAAATAATAAAAGTTCTTTGTTTCTTTGAAACATGTTCTAATTTTCTCTCTTCTCCGAAAGGGAAATTCTTAATTATTTTTATTCTTAGATATGATAATATCCTACAAAAAATATTTATATTTTTAAACTACTGATGGATCATTCCGGTAGGTATGTTTTATTGTTCTAAGATATGGTACTAATAATCAATATATATATCAATTTAGAATTTGTTTTGAACTTGAACTTCCCATTTGTAAACTAATACAAATAAAAATTTGGGGATAAACTATAAATTTGATTTAGAATAAAATTTTTATCCTTCAAATTTGAGAGCAATGATTTTTTTTAATGTGAATTTTATTTGATTATTTATTTTATACAATCAGTAACTAATTCAATTTTTGAACAAGCCTTATATCCTTAACGGTAAATGGGCTTAAGTGAAGTCCGATACACGCCTACTCGTATGAACGAATTATGAGATTTAGAAACAAGTATGTCAAATTTAAAAACAAAGGTCAAGAAATTAGGTTACTTCTCCCTCTCTCTCTCAATTTTTGTTATTTGTAGTTTTGGTCGTCGGCAGAAACAAAAATCAATTGGATTCCAATTGGTCACTTTGATTTTTGCCATGGAAGAAACCTTTATAATTTCAATCTTTTTTGTTTCTTTTTCTTTTTGTTTCCTTTTCTTTTTCTTTTTTCAATTTCTTTTCATTTCTATTCTTCTTCCTTTTTTTTATAGTTTTTAATTGGTATTTTATTTTACCCATTTTTCGGTTGCTTATTATTATTATTATTATGGTTGTTTTAATAAAATTGAAACTAACATTCTTCATTATTTTTTATTCAGGGACTCAATTTTTGAAGCAAATCAAGAATTTTAAAGTTTGAGATTTCCTTAGTGTAGAGTTTAATTTTTTTTTATTTTTTTTTGGGCAACCATTTTAGGAGTTCAAAAAATATTTGTTTATGAACAGACTTAAAATTTCAACCCTTTTCGTACCCATTAAGGAATAATGGCTTTCAACTTTCACTATGCAAAGCACTTTATGTTGAGAACTAAGGACCGTCTTCTTTGACCGTTCAAGGCATTTTGTATTGAGGACAAAAGGACGGGCTCCTTCAACCATCAAAGGCACTTTATGTTAGGACTAAAAATCGTCTCCTTTGACCAGGCACTTTGTTTGTGTTAGGGACAGGGACTTAATCCTTCGACCATCCAATGCACTTCGTGTTGAGGACAAATGACTACCCTTTCAACCGTCCAAGACACTTTATATTGAAGACCAAAGATCGACTTCTTCGACCGTCCAATACACTTATTGTTGAGACCAAGGACCGACTCATTCGACTATCTTCGACACTTTATGTTTAGGATCAAGGACCGACTCCTTCAACTGTCCAATGCACTTTATGTAGAAGCCATTTATATATTTGGGAGATTCGTAATTTTAGACATTAAAAGAAGGGAAAATTGCAACAGAGGCCCCAAACCTTTAAAACATTACCAGACTTTCCCCAAACTTTTAATTTGTTACAACCGTCACCCCAAACCTTTAGAAACATTAATTGATCAAAAAATTTGACTTTGACCATATTTTTAATATTTTTGAAAGGGTAAAATATTAACTTTTCATTTATTACATTAAAATAAGTTAGAAATTAAATTAAAAAAGAAATTAGAAAATAAAAACCAATTATCTTCTTCCTTCCTTCCTTCCACCCCACTCCACCCACCCCTACCCCTACCCCCAACCCAAAATCAATTCCTGACCACCGCCACCGCCACCGCCATCTCCAGCTCCAGCTCCAGCTCCAGCTCCACCTCCATATCCATCCCCAACCATAAAATCCCAAACCAAAATGTAACCCATAGAAATATAAAGACAAAGAAACCAAAATGTAACCCACAGGCCAAAGATCTATGGTTCAAAAAAATGGATTTTTTGTATGTCACTTCAAATATTAAGGATGTACAGTAAAATCAATGGAATGTTTCACAATCATATATGCTGCTTCCTCTGCAATTTTCCAAGGGCTGCTGATTTTTTGTTGCAGTAATGGGAAAAAATCATCGGCTTTGAAGAGAGGCAACCGCCCATAAAATCTCAATCTCTTCATAATCCTCATTCTTCCCTTCCAAGCTTATTTATGTGGATTTGGGTCTTTATGGCTGGGAATGGAGGTGGCAGTGGTCGGGAATTGATTTTTGGGCTGGGGGTGGGGTGGGGTGGGAGAAAGAAGATGATTGGTTTTTATTTTCTAATTTCTTTTTTTAAATTTAATTTCTAACGTATTTTAATGTAATAAATCAAAAGTTACTATTTTACCCTTTCAAAAATATTAAAAATATGGTCAAAGTTAAAATTTTTGGTCAACTAACAGACATTTGGATGAAAATCGTCAAAAAGGGCCTCCGTCGCAACGTTTTGAAAGGTTTGGGGTGATGGTTGCAATAAATTAAAGGTTTGAAAAAAGTCTGCTAATGTTTTAAAGGTTTGGAGCCTCTGCTGCAATTTTCCCTTAAAAGAATTTGGAAGATTTACTCTCCTTTTTTGTTTGCTAATTTTATCTCTCCTTTTTTAGGAATGGCTGGAACAAATTCTAATGATAGAGTACATATGATATATATGAAATTGTTGAGCTTAAAAATCAGGTCAAAAGTTACCTTCGTCTGCTTGGCATACGAGATGAACTTAAATTTGGCATCCATAAGCCAATGATAGATCATTCTCATGACCTTCTGGAGCCTTTGTCGGAGTTGCATATGCCCATCATTGGTGAATGTCACAATAAATTAGAAGCTGCCAAGTCCAATCACTCTAACAGTCATATTCCCTTTCTATGTCTTCCACCTCATTATTCCTAGAGCATGGAGTGCATCCTAAGGGCCATAATTTGTGAGAGGACTGATAATAAAGAAATACGATGTGGAAGTGCACCTGTCAGTTGTGGAGAGATTTCCTTTCTTCCAAAGTTTTGGAAGTGGTTTTCATGGGTCCAAAAACTCCTACTCAAAAGGAATCTTCATGAGTTAGCATTTGCATTCAGCTCTGTTACAAAAGATTATTATCGTCTAAACTCTATCTACAAAGTTTTTTGTGAGGTTTGATATTCAGAAACCAATACTTTTGTGATTGCTACTGGTGAAATTGGCATTTCTCTTTAAAAAAATACTAAGATAAGTAGACTTTCAATCATAGGTCACTACTATAAAGAAGTAGTCTCAAGCGTTTCAGATTTGACGAATCACCTCCCCAAGTCTTATCTGTACCTCTTCAATATTTTCGCATTGATTGCCAATGCGATTGAATCTAATTGCGCCAATCATGAAGATTAGGTTAATTTTTGGTTTTATGAGAATGGTTGTACCCAGAACCCTCGATAAAATAAAAATTATAAGAATGCTATAAATTCAAATCCATTCAAGAGGTGTCATCAAAGAGTATCAAAGGAAATACGGAGGCCTATGGTGGTAGACAAGCCAAGAAATATTTCTCAAAGTAATTGGCGTCATTGGAGCAATTTGTTAATAACTTTGTCTATGAAAAAAGAAAAGGAATTAGAAATAGCAGCTTATCTCTCCCTATGATTTTGTCATTTTGTTCTTCCATCTGAGGACGAATGTATAAGAGTTGAGACTTTTAAAACATTTTCTAAAGATGGTGGGCAGGTACATTTATAGCCTAGATCCTCACATATTAGCAAGTATTTATAGAGAACTTCCACGAACGTCGAACCATTAGTCGAACCTGGACAAGAGTTATTCTCGTTCTATAATTCGAAGATATGTTGGCACTTTTTTATCCTTCGGTTGCAACTTATCTCGTTCGAGGTATTTATGTTCATGTGGGCAAGAGTTATTATTGTCTTATAATCCAAAGATATGCTAGCACTTTGAATGCTTTCCAGTCTTGGGAGAAAAATGTTTTTGATTGTAAGGACCTTATCCATGGAATGATGGATATCAATGACTTTTGCTGGAATCTATTTCTCTCATTATCTCATCCTGATGTACAAGTGGATGACTAACCAAAGTTTATAGATACCTCAGAATTTATGATGAGTATTCGATCTAAATTTGTTTCTTGTTGCTGAGGAAACATCCCTTCCATTTTTTAGGTGTATAATCCTCACAGGTTAGCTAGACAACTTGGATTTAAACATAAACTTCCTGGTTCACCAAGAAAGAAGGATATTGCTCCCAATGCAGGAAACATGCATCGCGTTTAGTTATCTTTGACACAAAATGATATGTGGGTCCATATTTCATATTTCAGAGTATATGAAGGATACACATCAAAACGTTGATGCGAAGTACCAAGGTTGGTGGAATAATTAGGTGTTGCCAATCTTAACCAAGGTTCAAGTGCAAGTTTTATCTTCTAGTGAGAGCCGTGACTTTGTTCTTGATCTGGCTTCGAACGGTAATAGAGAAGGGGTTAAACCCTCCAAATATCGTTCCTAGAGAGACTTCTCGAAAGAGAGAATCAAACTTTCAAAATGAAAGAGGTATTAAGAAGATTAAAATTATACTTCATTCAACAAAGTTTGCTTCCACCTTTGAGCCTGTTGATAAGATACTTGAAGCAATTCTAATTTCAGACCACGGTGGTACAAGAGATCGAGCATCCCACATACCTCGAAAAGCTCTAACTCTGGAAGATGAAAGCTCTAGAAATCAAATACCCTTTTTTAACATACTACCTGTATTTAATCTCGTACAACAAACTTCAATTTCAGGCTCTTCTTCCCCAAATATAAAAAATTAAACGATCGGCAAAATTAAAGCTGCTTCAAGCTATTCTAAATCTTTCAAAAGGTAAATTGATGCTTCTAACATCAATATCAACCTCTCGAATACACATTAGATGATGAATTTTTAGACACGTTGATTAGAACTAAAATGTGGCAATGTTTTCTTTATCTTTGTCTATCTCTCTTTTATTTATTTATATATTTATTTTTGAGATCATACTTCATTGTTTCAGGTTTTCCAAGCGTCCCTAAATGACTAAATTTCTCTATAAATCCAATCTTTTTGCTAGATTAGACTGGAAAGAATGATTAGAGAGTGGATGCACTTCAAGAAATAGACGGACACATGATTTTTCATGGCCCTCCTAGCAAATACCCAAACACCATTAATAAAGGTACTTCGACGCTTAACGTAAATGACTTCAATAATGAAAATGAAGTAAATTCTGAGACCGTGAGGGCTAATATTTCAGAGATCAATCAATAGTCCCAATTGTTCCATCTTCATTAGCTTTAATTAACATTCTGCCTTCGAAGACAAACAACCATCTAGCTGATCTAATTTGTTCTTCCACGTTTGGTTTCTTTCGGGATAACTCAAGAGCCTCCTTATTTCAAGGCTGCTATATAAGAAGCTATAACTAATTATCTTCAGAAGTGCTTTAGGGACGTTTTGAAGCATGAGTTTTCCAACATTCGTTCATGGTGGGATGAAAATAATCTAATTCTTCAAAACGTGACTACTAGCTCATTTCGCACATATCCAGCACTTTTGATGAACCATATGGATGTGTTTCTTAAGGAAGTTGACCTTTATTTATCTAAAAGAAAGCAATACTTGAAGTGTCCAACTGTTGAAGAAAAGGTTGAGCAGTTTAAACTTTTAAATATTCTGCTGGAAGTGGAGGATTCCACGTGTTCTTCATTGGAAGTTAAAATTAGTCAACTAACTTTCGAGCTGGACAGACTTCGTAATGAATTTCAAACCCATTAGGAACAAAAAAGTATGTTTGGAACTACGAAATCGTATTAGAAGAATCAAAGACTAGAGATGTCACTAGCATAGCATCCATCGACTAGAAAAAGAAGACGAACCTTAAAGATAGTTTCCTACAAGTGATCAATGGCAAGTGATCTTGATAGAGTTGAGAATTTCTAATCTTTTTTAAGACCCTATTGCATGAACTTTGACTTGTTATCATTATTTTTTTATAATGAAATGTTCCTCTTCGTGTCTCTTGTGTACTTTTATATTGCAAAAAATTGATAAACAAATTGAATGAATTTATTGGTTGTAGCTGAACTTGAATTTATAATTTATCCGAGTTATCTACATACCCAAAAAGGATCAAGTCAAAAGTAGTTCATTACAATAATACAAATTTTTTTATTTGGGGCAGTTCACAGTTTATCCTCTTGCACACCAGGGATACAACATTTATTACAGTGAAAATTTTACATGATAAAGAACTTCAAGCATAAAAATGCACTAGGAATTTTCTATTGATAAGTCCTATTTGCAGTCCATCTTTGTCAACAATCATGTATGCTTCATTAGTAAATACATGAGTAGCAAGAAAATAGATCATCCATTTAGGTCAGAACTTGACCTCTATTTTTCTTGTGATTATGATTAGCTTGCATACAGAAAATATGAAATCTTCGACTTGAAATGATCTTGATTGTACCTTTTTGTTGAAGGACTTCACCATCCGAACATGATGGCATTTCAAGAGCATTTACGTCTCTAATATCTTCTCATACAAAGCTTTTATCTCTTCCAATCGAAGTAGGCATTTTTTTCTGTTGTCAAACCTTTTCTATGGCAATTCAAGGTGACATGATTTGCCACTCCAAAGGAAATACAGCTTCCACTCCATACGCTAATGCATAAGGAATGGCTTGTGTTAGAGTATGATAAGCAATTCAATAAGCTCATAAGACTTTGGTGATTCTTTCATAGCAATCTCTTTTTTATTTGGAAAAAACATTTTTAGTAGGCTGCACAGTATTTTGTTAAATACCTCTGCCAACCCGTTAGTAATCCATTGTACATAAAATGAGTTGTATTGTTTGAATCCAAACTTTGCACATAAATATTACAAAATGATTTGCCATTATCAGTTATGATGTGTCGCGGGATCCCATATCGATAAATGATTTGGATGCAAATGAAATTCTAAACATTTTTTTTTACTTCCTTCAATGGTATGGCTTCAACCCATTTAGAAAAGTAGTCGATCCTAGAGATGATGTATTCATGCCCAGCTGAAAATTTTGAAGTTATAAGTCCAATTACATCAAGAGCCCATGCATTAAATGACCAAGATTCTACTGTCGGATGTAACGGTTCCGGAGGTTAGTGGATGAAATTTGCATGGACTTGATAAACTTCACATTTTCTTATATAATCCATGAAATCTTGTTACCATAGTTGGTCAGCAGTATCTCATTCTTTTTATTCGATAATGGAGTTTAGGTCTAGATTGATGAGTACCACAAATTCCAGAGTGGACTTCTTCTACGACATGTATTGCTCCCTTATTACTTAAATATTGAAGGAAAACTCCATCAAATGTTGTCTTTAATCTTCTCTTTCCTCATCATTGATTACTATAACACTATTGTTTTATTCCAAATTACTGGGCAACAACGAAAGCATCCATCTTTGAGCAATTGATCTGGAGTGGTAAAAATCGTCATTTTACCTAGTTAAAGCGATGCCAAATTAGCTAATGCATCAGCTTCCCTATTTAACTTTAGGCAATAATTCCATTTTTACTGAATCAAATCATTTTATAAGCGTTGATACATATTTATGATATAATTCAAGTCTGAATTACGGACTTCATACTTAGCTAAAAGTTGGTTGATTATCAATTTAGAATCTCTGAAGACTTCCAGCTGATGGATATCCGTAGCTACTGTTTTTTTCTAATCAAATGATAAGGGCTTGATATTTCGCTATGTTGTTTGAACATTTCTCTATTAAGGTAAAGAGTAAGGTATGACAAGATCATGAGAAGTGACAAAGACTATTCCTACTCTGGCATCGTAATTTTAGGCTGTCCCATTGAAATATAATCTCCATGATGGTATATTTTTTCAGTAAATAGAACTTCTTGATGCGAACCTCGTAGCAACATTGACTACAAAACCCACAACGAGATTGACAAACCCAATAAAGCCAAATTAATCCAAGAGTTTATGATTAACCCATAAGAAAGTCGAACCAAAAAACACAACATGAACGACGCTTGAAAGACCCCTTGATCACGCAATCCAATAATTAAATCCGATTGTTTGAACGCCACAAGTTAACACTTGATAAGTTTGAAGTTGTTCAATGAAGAACGATGAAGAGAAGACAATACGTCTCACTTTTAATTCAATATCAAAATGTCAAAAGATTTTTAACAATTGAATGAAAAATCCTATTTATACTAAACCTAAAAACTAGGTACAAATCGTGCAAAAGTCGATCATAATCCACAAAACATGGAAAAGAATAAAAAACTAACAAAATATGGAAAATTGCCAAAATTAGAATATTCGCCAAAATTTTTGGTCTATGTGGCCGCAACGTTCTTTTCTATGCGGTCGTATAGTTCAAGTAAGTTTCTCCCTTTGAGTTTCAGTAAACCTCCATGCGATCGCAAGCCTCATAAGCCTATGCGGTTGCATAGGCTTATCATTTTCCTCCGCTTCGGCCTTCGATATTAAATTTATCCAAGTTGATTCGGCCTTCGACTCGAACATGAAAGTTGCTCCATTTTTTAGTCTCGAACATGGTTCCATCAATGGTTTCTTGAACGAGCAATCCCATCGCTTGTTTTACTTGCTTTGCCCTTGATCTAGTCATTGGTCCGCCATCGACTATCAACCGATCTCGTCTCGCACTCGCCTTCGTTGGGCTCGACTCCTGGATCATATCATCCCTCCCTCTTCAAAAGGATTCGTCCTCGAATCTGAACCTGCATCAAATAGAGAGAGATCAGATACATTAAAAGTAGCCGAAACATTGTACTCGCCTGGAAAGTCCAACTTGTAAGCATTGTCATTTATCTTTTCAATAACTTGAAATGGACCATCGCCCCTCGGTTGCAACTTGGACTTCCTTTTCTCCGAAAACTGCTCATTCCTAAGGTGCACCCAAACCCAATCTCATGGCTCGAATGTCACGCGCTTCTTACCTTTGTTTGCCTGCGACGCAACCAACTTACTTTTGTTTCAATTTGCGCTTTTACCTTTTCATGGAGTGACTCAGTCAATTTCGCCTTCTTTTTACCATCTAAACTACCACGTTCATTCACAGGTAAATGAATTAAATCCAACGGAGTTAGTGGATTAAAACCATATACAATTTCAAATGGAGAATATGACGTAGTAGAGTGAACAGTTCGATTGTATGCAAATTCAACAAATGGTAGGCACTCCTCCCAACTCTTCAAATTTTTATTGATTACTGTGCGTAACAATTGTGTCATAGTCCTATTCACTACCTCGGTTTGCCCATCCGTTTGTGGGTGACAAGTTGTGGAAAATAATAACTTAGTGCCTAACTTACCGCACAAAACTCTCCAAAAGTGACTCAAAAATTGACATCCTGATCCAACACTATGCTTCTAGGAACCCCATGTAAACATACAATCTCTTTAAAGAATAAGTCAGTAATGTTTGTAGCATCGTCAGTTTTGTGACATGGTATAAAATGTGTCATTTTGCTGAACCTATCTACAACCACAAAAATAGAATCACTACCTCTCTTAGTCCTAGGTAAACCCAAAACAAAGTCCATCGAAATATCAACCTAAGGCTCACTAGGTGTACGTAAAGGTGTGTACAAACATTGTGGTAAAACCTTAGATTTAGCCTTTTTACAACCTATGCATCGACTACAAATTTGCTCAACATCACTTTTCATCTTAGGCCAATAAAAATGCTCCTTCAATACATCTAAAGTTTTTTGAACCCCAAAGTGTCCCATCAATCCACCACTATGTGCTTCCCTTATTAACAACTCCCGAATAGAACAATTAGAAACACATAACCTATTTTCCCGAAATAAATACCCCTCATGCCTAAAGAACCTATCAACTGTCCCTTTTATGCATGACAAATAGATATCCGAAAATTCAACATCTTTTTCATACAATTCCTTAATATGTTCAAATCCAAGTAGCTCAGAATCAAGAATAGTTAGCAATACGTACATTCGCGACAACGCATCTGCCACCACATTTTTCTTACCTTATTTATACTGAATGACGTATGGAAAGGTCTCAATGAATTCCATCCACCGTGCATGCCTCTTGTTCAATTTACCTTGTCCCCGCAAGTGATTTAGTGACTTATGATCGGTGTGTATTACGAACTCCTTCGGCCATAGATAATGTTGCCAAGTCTCCAAAACTCGAACAAGTGCATAAAGTTCTTTGTCATAAGTAGGATAATTTAAAGCAGCTCCACTCAATTTTTCGCTAAAGTATGCAATAGGCCTCCGATCCTGCATTAAAACTGCTCCAATCCCTATTCCTGATGCATCATACTCAATCTCGAATGTTTTATCAATGTTAAGTAATGTCAAAACAGGTGCTTCACACAATCTACCTTTAATAGTATTAAATGCAAGTTCCTGTTCATCACCCCAATGAAAACCTACACTCTTTTTAACTGTTTCTGTGAGTGGTGCGATGATAGTGCTAAAATCCTTCACAAAACGCCTATAAAAACTAGCCAAATCATGAAAACTCCTAACTTCCGTTATGCTTTTAGGTGTTGGCCAATCTCTAATAACTTTTATCTTTTTATCGTCTACTTCTACCCCATTAGCACTAATCACAAAATCAAGAAAAATAACTCTATCCATACAAAACGTGCATTTCTTAATATTAGCATAGAGTTGTTATTTCCTTAAAACAATTAACACACACTTTAAATGTTCTAAATGCTCTCCTAGGTCTTTGTTATAGATTAAGATGTCGTCAAAATATACCATAACAATTTTTCCTATAAAAGCACGCAAAATATGATTCATTAAATGCATAAAAGTGCTAAATGCATTTGTGAGTCCAAACGGCATAACCAACCATTCATATAAATCATATTTATTTTTAAAAGCCATTTTCCATTCATCACCCTCTTGCATATGAATTTGATGATACCCACTTTTTAAATCAATTTTAGAAAATATGCAAGCACCATGTAATTCATCAAGCATGTCATCTAACCTAGGTATAGGGTGACGATACTTTACCGTTATGTTGTTCATAGCCCTACAATCCACTCACATTGGCCATGTTCCATCCTTCTTTGGCACAAGCAAAATCGGTACCGCACAATGACTCATGCTTTCCCTCACGTATCCTTTGTTCATCAACTCCTCCACTTGTTTTTGAAGTCCTTAGTCTCACTCGGGATTACTTCGATAAGCCGATCGATTTGGAATGACAGCTCCGGGTATGAAGTCAATTTGATGTTCAATGCCTCGAATAGGCGGCAATCCACTTGGTGCATCCTCCGAAAATACATCGTCGAATTCCTATAACAAAGACTTAGCCAAATTGGGGAGGGGTGGGTTAGTTTTCTCAAAATTGAGGAGTGATTCCTTATAAACGAACAATATCGTCTCTTTTCTCTCAACTACCGCCCTCCTCAAATAACTCTCTTTTGCAAAGAAATTCGCTCGTGTTTTCTCTCTTCTCTAGGGACATTCTCTTTCTTTTCTCTCTTGTGATTGCTCTCTCTTTTTCTCTCTAATGGCTATCTCAACATTTTCTCTCTTTTTCTCCAACTCACTATTTGATCTCATTTTTTCTAACTCTTTTGCTCTCCTCTCTTCCTCACTTCTCAATTTTAATTGGTTCTCATAGACTTGCGCCGGTGTTAATGGCACAAGAGTAATGGTCCTTTCATTCTTAATGAAACTATATTGATACCCATCATGCATAGCCTTCCTATCACATTGTCATAGTCGCCCCAATAAAATATGTCCCGCTTGCATTGGCCCCACGTCACACACTAACTCGTCCGTATAACTCCCAATTGACAAATTAAGCAACACCCTTTGATTCACCCTCACCTCGCCACTCTCATTCAACCATTGCAATTTATAAAGTCTCAGGTATCTCAGCAATATTAAACCCAATTTTTCTACAAGAGATACGCTAGCTACATTAGTAAAACTACCACCATCAATTATAACACTACATACTGTATTGTTGACGTGGGATCGAGTGTGGAAAATATTTTCCCGTTGCAACTCCAAGTCATCCGCTTTGACGTGAGAAGTGAGAGCTCGCCTTGTGACTAGTAGATCCTCAACCGGCTCTTCAACTTTTTCTTCTTTACTAACATCCTCCAACGCCGGCATATCATCAAACTCGCCATCACTATCATTCACAATCTCTCCATTATCCCGCAACACCATCGCCCGTTTATTTGGGCATTGAGAAGTAATATGCCCCGTTCCCAAACACCTAAAACATTTGATATCCTGATTGCGCAATGGTTGTGCCTCCGATTTTGATATTGGTTTACTAGCGTTTTCATTCTTGCCCTTTGACCAATCATTTTTACCTCTAGGTGCTGCCCCATTTTTGTTGTTGTCATCCCACTTCGATTTCTATGTTGGATTAGGAATCGAAGTACCTAACGGTTGCCTAGATGTCCCCTTCCTCTTCAATTACCTCTCGACTTTCATTGCCACATGTAATATGTCCCCGATTTCCACATATTGTTGCAACTCTACAACATTTACAATATCCCGATTTAACCTATTCAAGAACCGTGCCATGGTAGCTTCCGATCTTCCTCCACATTAGCCCGAATCATAAGAATTTTCATATTCTTGTGATAATCTTCTACGCTTTTCGATCCTTGGTACAAACCTTACAATTTTTTATGGATTTCCCTATAATAGTGACTCGGAACAAACCTCCTCCTCAGTTCATCCCAAGTGCTAATTGGTCTTTCCCGACCCCTACGCCGTGATGTAAGTACTTGATCCTACCAAGATATCGCGTAATCCACAAATTCAAGCACCGCCAAAATTACCTTTTTCTCCTCCCAATAATTATAGCACTCAAAAATCATCTCAACCTTCCTTTCCGACTCTAAATATGCTTCCGGATCGCTTCTCCCCTTAAATTACGGAATAGTCATTTTAATACTCCCCAAATTTCCATCTACTTCATCTCCCAAGTTATTTCTACCCCATCTTTCCATCATATCGGCCCTATGCCTCGCTCGACCCATATCAAAGTCATTTTCATCAAAATCATCCTCATCACTACGATACTCATCTCGCCTTCCTCTCCTAGATTCACGGCTACCCGACCCCCTAGCATTAGACATCTCCACTTGTCCCCGACTAAGATTAGCGATTGTAGTACCTATTTGCACCATCCATTCTCCTTGCCTATCCACCTTCTCCCTAATATCACCAAGTACCCTTTCAAACCTCCTTATCATGTCCTCCGATACATTGTTGTCATTACCGTTTCGGCTTGAATTAGAACATTCTCTTTCCGACATCATATCACACAATTTTTTTATGCCTCACAAAGATTTCACTCGAAAAAAACACTCACTATGGCTTTTTCCCTCTATTAAACTCACCACTCGACCTTTTTCCACTCAAAGTCTCCCTCCAAGCACTTCAAAGAACCAAGTGAACTAAATCAATTGTTTTACCGAAAATTCAAACAAACCAAATATTAATCGAAGACCACGAGACTCAAAGGACTTGAATAAGTGGAATAGACGAATGTTTTGACAAGAATATGTGAATAGACTCAATAGAAGATTGAAAGAATCGAACCCAATTGAATATCCCAAAGTCAAACACAATGTAGGAATTGTTGTTGGTAGAAAAAAAAATCAAACAATAATATTATCAAATTTTTTTTTGTTTGTGAACAGTACTTTGAGATGAACAGTACCTCGAATGTACAGTAACTTTTTTTTATTCTACAGTAACTTTTTTTTTACTCCTTGATGAAAAAAGATGATTAAACTACCAACAACTAAATGGAACGACGAAAAGAAAAACAACAACGAAGAAGAACTAAGAAAGAAAAATTAAAATTGAAGAAGAAATTAAGAAAACAAAATTAACGACTCAAACAGATAAAGAAAAGATATAACCTTCAATTAATTTGGAGCCAAAGCTCTGATACCAACTGATGCGAACCCCGTACAATGTTGACTACAAAACCCACAACGAGATTGACGAACCCAAGAAAGCTAAATTAATCCAAGAGTTTAGGATTAACCCAAAAGAAAGTTGAACCAAAAAACCCAACAAGAACGACGCTTGAAAGACCCCTTGATCACGAAATCCAAGAATTAAATCCGGTTGTTTGAATGCCACAAGTTAACACTTGATAAGTTCGAAGTTGTTCAATGAAGAACGATGAAGAGAAGACAATACGCCTCACTTTTAATTCAATATCAAAATGTCAAAAGGTTTTTAACAATTGAATGAAAACTCCTATTTATACTAAACCTAAAAACTAGGTAAAAATCGTGCAAAAGTCGATCATAATCCCCAAAATATGGAAAAGAATCAAAAACTAACAAAATATGGAAAATTGCCAAAATTAGAAGGCCGCGACGTTCTTTTCTATGCAGTCGCATAGTTCAAGTAAGTTTCCCCCTTTGAGTTTCGGTAAGCCTCCATGTGACAGCAAGCCTCATAAGCCTATGCGGTCACATAGGCTTATCATTTTTCTCCATCTTCGACCTTCGATATTAAATTGATCCAAGTTGATTCGACCTTCGAACCGAACATGAAAGTTGCTCCATTTGAGTCCCAAACATGGTTCCATCAATGGTTTCTTGAACGAGCAATTCCATCGCTTGTTTCACTTACTTTGCCCTTGATCGCGTCATTGGTCCGCCATCGACTATCAACGGATCTCGTCTCGTACTTGCCTTCATCGGGCTCGACTCCTGGATCATATCACTTCTCCATCCAAAAGGTCTTCCTGACGTTCTCATTCTGCTGGAATTGGATGGTTGTTGAAAAAATCTGTTAGAGCTAGAATGAATTTGATATCGAACTCGGACAATAAAAGTTTACATTTTCCAATCCTTCTAGAAAGAATTTGCCCGGATATTATATACTTTAATGGATCAATTTTTAAAACAAGATTAATTGTATGTGATAGCATCTAATGTCTCAATTTTTTAGTTGTGGCGATCAACGCATGGCATATTTTTCAAATAGGTGAATACTTCATTTCACTACCTACTAGTGTCCGGCTTGAGTAATATAGCACCTTTTCTTTTCCTTCATCGTTGACTTGGACAAAAGTGCTAATTGAGAATATTCTTATACTGCAATATAAAGAGTCAATGATTTCACTGGGATTGGAGCTATGAATACTGAAAGATGGGACAAATATTGTTTAATGTTTTGGAAAACATTTCAACAAGCATCATTCTACTCAAATGGTACATCTGTACTGATTTGTTAGATGGATGACAATGTTCGGCAAGGTTAGAAATAAATCTTCAAATGTATGCAAGTTTTTCTTAAAGGATTTATAACTTATGCACATTTCTTGGCTCTGGCATGTTGATTATGGCTTCAATTTTGGATTGATCTATTTCAATTCCCCGTTGTCGAACAATATATCTAAGAAATTTCCCAGATATGATAACAAATGCACACTTTAGTGGATCCATCTTCAGTTGATGTTATCGAAGCCTTTTAATACATCCCATAAATCTTGTAGACGATCGTCACGTTTCTTTATTTTAACAACAAGATCATCTACATGGCATTTTACATTTTTATGTAGCATGTTATCGAAGATCTTTTGTATTACCACTGGTAAGTTGCCCCTTTATTTTTAATTCAAAAGGTATAACTTTGTAACAATATATGTACTTAGGAGCATGAGACGATGTAAGTTCTTCATCTTTTGGATTCTTCCATATTTGGTCCTATCCGGAAGACCCTTCTATGAAAGATAATATTTCATATTCAATAGTTGTATCTACCATCAACTCTATTATTGAAAAGTGGAAAATCATCTTTGAACATGCTTGGTTCAATCCCGAGAGTCAACACAGACTCGTAATTTGTCCATTCTTTTTTTTTGATAGGAACAATGTTCGAGATCCAAGTTGGGTACTTGACTTCACGAATGAATCTTGCTTCAATAAGTTTGTTGACTTTCACTTCAATTTGAGTAATGAGTTTTGATTGAAATATTCTTTGAGATTTCTTTATTGGTCAAACTCTGTCTTATTGTAAAGTAATGCACTACAACCTTCGGATCTAATCTCGACATTTCTTTGTAAGACGATGCAAATACGTCTTTGTATTCCCGAAGCAAATACGGGATGCAATACATTTCGTAAATCTTGTGGATAATCGTCATGTTTTTTTATTTTAACAACAAGATCATCTAAATGTCATTTTACATTTTTATGTAGGATGTCATCGAAGATCTTTTGTATTACCTACTGGTAAGTTTCCCCTTTATTTTTAATTCAAAATGTATAACTTTGTAACAATATATGTCCTTAGGAGAATAAAACGATGTAAGTTCTTCATCTTTTGGATTTTTCCATATTTGGTCGTATCCGAAAGACCCTTCTATGAAAGATAAGATTTCATATTCGATAGTTGTATCTACCATCAACTCTATTATTGAAAAGTGGAAAATCATCTTTGAACATGCTTGGTTCAATCCCGAGAGTCAACACAGACTCGTAATTTGTCCATTCTTCTTTTGATAGGAACAATTTTCGAGATCCATGTTGGGTACTTGACTTCACGAATGAATCTTGCTTCAATAAGTTTGTTGACTTTCACTTCAATTTGAGTAATCAGTTCTGGTTGAAATATTCTTTGAGGTTTCTTTATTGGTCAAACTCCATGTCTTATTGCAAAGTAATGCACTACAACCTTCGGATCTAATCTCGACATTTCTTTGTAAGACGATGCAAATACGTCTTTGTATTCCTGAAGCAAATAGATGTACTCGAATTCTTCTTTTTGACTGAGGTAAGCACTTATAAACACTGTTCTCGGGTCTTCTTCAGTCCACAAGTTCAATTATTTTGATTTATCCACAATATTTTCAATTTGAGCAAATGAAGAAGGATCTTTGCTTAACCTTTGGAAGATGGAGGCTTTACCCGTTATGTCAACTGTCGTGGAAAGTTTTCCTTTTAATCTTTTAAACATCGAAACTCTAGCATTCTTGTTTTTAATTCGATTGAACTCTGAAAGTTTCGGCTCTTCCGATTTCTGTTATGTAACTTCATATATTTGAATCATGATTGGACTTGAGAAAACCTTCATGACTTATATCTTTCTCGGTAGATTTGGATCATATCCAGAAATCGTACTTAGGTCGCGACATGAGGTATCCATTAGAATCAAAAGAGATACGCCCATTCAAAGGGACAACATCAAGATTGCCTAATTTGCGACGCTCTTCTTTCCCAAATCTGGTGTTTTTAAATAACTTTTTGACTTGAGGATTATAACATCTTTTGAAAGACTATTTTAATTCATCGACTCCTTTAGTGCCCAGCATGTTTAGATGAGCTAGATATGCAGAACTTTGATATGTTTGAAATGGATATCGAAGCTTTCGATGTAGATTTACGTTCTTTTCGGGGCTGCCATGAATTGATGGGGTAGAAATAATTTTAGAATACTAGGTATTTGGAGAGTTAACTCTTTTTTCAATACCTCAGCATCAATTGGTTCTATTTGAGTTTTTTTTCCTCTAGATAATCCTTCAGATGTAAATTTTGATTTACCTTTGATAAGCCGATGAGGTGAAGCAACACCAGATGTATCATTATCGTCTGCATCTATTTTTAATTTTGAATCTAGACATGGTCAATCTTACAGAACTACGTTCTTCATCTTCCATGTAAAATTTGGTATCAGGAAAATAAGATTCTTCTTAGATGAATGGTTTGGAGTCAGCTACCACACATTTGATTTCTCTATCTCGAGTATATTTTAAGCATTGGTACCAAGTCGAAGGTAACACTCCAATTTCATGAAGCAGACACGTCCAAGGAGTAATTTAGAAGATGTTTTAGCATTAATGACATAGAAAAAAAAGAGGAAATTAACTTCTCTATTTGTAGCTTCAGTTGAATCATACCAATGGCTTGTTCTAGTTGAATCCTTAAATCATGATCTCGCTCTTAGACAGATCACCAACATTAACTCCAATTTTCTTCATCATTTGAAACAACATAATGTTTACAACAAATCCACAATCGACTATTATGCGATTTATTCTACATTTTTTAATATAACCACTGACATACAATAGTTTATTATGTAAACGAGAACTCAGTTGTAAATCTTCGTCGTCAAATATAATCATGGCCATAAAGTCTTGTCAAGTTGTGGATTTAATATGTTCTAAGACTTTACCTTTGTATTCTTCCAGATTGATCAATGCTATGATTAAAGCCATTTGATCATCAAAAGGAAGACTAAGAGACTCTACTAAACTCGTATTGGAAGGAATATTGTTGAGTTATGAGATAGTTTTATTCTGCTTTAAACTCTATCCTGATATATTTTTCATTTCATTTCTCTCCTCTAGATTGATAAAATTGGAGGTAAAATATTCTTTGTCAAAGAAACCCTTGGAAAAATAATCACCCAATGTTGATAGTCCAGAAGCAGCTTGTGAAGCCAGTTCTACTTCTTTGATTTAGTAGTCAGTAGATATTCTTGATTTGAGTTTAGACCTTTTCATTTGGTTATTTCTTAGTCTCCTTCTTGGTCCTGACTTCTCATTATAAACACTAGAACTTGGTAATCATGGAGCCTTTCGATGATATTTTTTTACAAGATGCCAGGTTGGTTTCTTCCCCAGGTATTTCCTCTTCTCCTGACATTGCAGCTTTCCCTGTTGGTTTTTGGTGTATTTTAAGGACGGATAGAGACTCTCCTGTTTCTTGGTAACCTGACTTGGTCAGTACCATTCACGTTGATTAAGTGCAGCATTTTTAACGTAACCGCTCTGATACCAAACTTGATCCGAACAAAATCTCAATTTTTAATGCACAGAATTTTGACAGATCAAATAATAATGAATTTGAAATTAGAGGCAAAACTTATAAGAGAAAACCAATGCTTTAATTTATTAGCAATGCTGAATATACAGAAATTGTTCTCTCTACAATTCTTTCTCTTTTCTTAGTCCTTTGTAGGACCTATATATAGCCCATCAAAACGGGATCTTTCCAGCAGGTAGTGCCTTCTTCTGAGGAACCATTATTTTTTTCCATGATCTCCACAATCTCCTCAACTGCGGGCAGCTCCTAAATAATAGGAGTAGTTGACATGTTCTCCACCTTCAAGTGTAGTGGGCTGATACTGGGCTTCAGCTGTGGGACTTTGATCATTTAAGCCATACCCAGCAGTATAGATCGTCCCAGATCACGGAGAGTTGAGTGGTGTCATGAATGAGCTTTATTACTTACTAATTTTGATTGAATGAGAAATTAGGGTCATACTCGAGCCGCTTATGACATGAAAATGGTTGGATATTTAAAGTAGAATTCTAGTAATTGTTTGTGAGTGAGAAGTCATGTCTTTTCGGATGTGTCCATTCCAGACATCCATGTATTTTCATTTCAGAGGTGTCTTTTTAGATATATACATTTTCATATTTGTCGTTCCATGAAGTTGTGTCCTTTCAACACTTTACATTTATTATATATAGGTTCCATATGCGTGCAATATTATATGATAACTTCATTTTGGATCTTGTGTTGTCAAATTTTTGCATATATCATTATAGTCCATAAGTTATTTTTGTATCCATTAGAAGGATAGTTTCGAACAGAGTTAAAAATATCGATAAATTCACTGATTTTCGTAATTTGAAGTGCTTTTATTACAAAATGTGATGATTGTATCTCTACAAATAAGTATGGAAAACTTTTACTAACTGTACAGGTCATTATCATTTTCAGAAAAAAGTATTCAATTCTTACCTTGACCTAAGTATTATTCTGTTACGTTCAAATTTCCTACATTTTTAGTAACTCAAGTTTGTGTCCAATTTTCTAATTGCATGTGCATTCTAGTGTAAGAATATAAATTTATCCACTTACCAACAATTTTAATATGATAACTAAGTAATAATTTTATATTCATTTTGAAAATTTAATTTACATGCGTTTGTGTTCATTCTATTTTTATATATTTAATCCAATCTGATGCTTTATTTATGACTTGGAGGACATAATATCTATGTAATTTATATTTTGTTCCCGTAATGTATGCTTCAAAATAGTTGTAGGATCAAATTGTCACCCTTGAATAGTTCGAGAAAAAAAATTACCACTTTAGCATAGTTGGGGGATGAAATTGACATGTTGGAATAGTTGGAGGATAAATTTGTTGTATTTCATTAGTTGGAGAACCTCCTTTTGCCTTTGAATAGTTGTAGTACCAAAATGTTGCTTGAGAATAGATGGAGGATTTTAATTTGTCCATGCATTAGTTGGAGGACCAACTTTTAAATTTTGAATAGTTGTAGATCCAAATTGTCTTTGTATAAGCATTTTGCCAAATTGCCCCTTGGCCTGGTTGGAGGACGGGAATATATTTTGTTTATGGTAAGAAGATAAAATTGACGTCAACCATTAGTTTGACAAAATTATTGATTTTTTCTAAGGACCAAAAATAGAAACTTTTAAAATTGTACTAGTTTGTGAAGGATCAAACTAAATGTTTCTAATCATCAAAGGATCAAATTAGTTATTTATAATAGTTGAAGGATCAATTTAGATATTTCACATAGTTTAAAGATCAAATTAGATATTTTAAGTAAGTTGAGGGTCAAATTAGACGTTTCTACAAATTTGATGATCAAAATCCACGAGTTAGAATTTTCACATAGTTGAAGATCGAATTAGATATTACAAATAATTTGAGGATGGAATTTGATGTTTACATTAGTTGAAAGTGAAAATTAATTATTTCTGATAGTTGAAGGATCGAAATAAATGATACTGAAGTTGAAGGATTGAATTATATTGTAATAATAAGGACCAAAATAGATGAAAAAGAAAGTCAAAGGATCGAACTAAACTATTCAAATAATAGTTGTAATCATTCAACTTTCAGAATCATTCAATGCAATCCTTCAACTTTCTTTATCTATTTCCACCCTTAAACTATTTTAATAATATAATTCCATCCTTCAACATTTTGGATCATCTATTTCGATCCGTAGGCCATCTCCAATGCATCCCTAAAATGCATTATTTTTTGGTGGAAAACAACTCCAATAATATAATCCCATCCTTCAACATTTTGGATAATCTATTTCGAACCATAGGCCATCTCCAATGCAACAATATACTTGCAAAGTGAATAGTGTTGCACCAAATTTGTCCAAAGTCATTTTTGCCCTTTCTTTTCATTTCCCCAATAAACTGATTAAGGATACTTGCATTATTTGTGCTATATATTTTTTAATACAATAAATTATTATTATTATTATTATTATTATTATTATTATTATTATTATTATTATTATTATTATTATCATTATTATTATTTAAAATAAATTTTAAATGTCAAAAATAATAATTGATAAATTAATTAAAAGGAGAAAAAAATTTAAAATGTAACAAACACGATTAATTCTTAAAGTTAACACGAAATATATTAAATAATTAAATAAATAATAAATTTTTATATTTATTAATGAATTTAATTTTTTCCTTATTTAACGTAATTATTTATTTAGTAATTTATGTATTTATAAAATAATTAGATAAATAATATTTCAAATAAATAAATTATTAAGAATAAGAAAGAGAAGAAAATGATTAAATACTATTCATTTGGTGTAAGTTTTGATGTAATGGTTGGAGATGAATTTTAGTTTAATGAAAGATTTGTTACAAAATTGTACAAATTTTTGTGTAACGCTGGAGATGGCATTAGATTATAACATAAATACAATTCAATTCTTCAACCTTCATAATTATTCAATTAGATTAGCTTTCCTTATCATCTATTTCGGTTCTTCTACTATTATGAAAATCTAATCCGAACCCTTACATAATCTAGTTCCATCCTTTAAACTATTTTAATAATATAATTCCATCCTTCAACATTCTGGATCATCTATTTCGATCCTTGGACTATTACCTAAAGTCCATTCAATCCTTCGACTTTCATAATGATTCAATTAGATTAGCTTTCTTTATCATCTATTCTGGTTATTCTACTAATACAAAAATCTAATCCGAACCCAACTTTCAAAATCGTCTATTTTGATCCTTCAGCTAATATAACAAGATATATTGATCCTTCAACTTTCAAGACAATGTATTTTGGTCCTTCAACTATTAAAAAAAAACTATTTCGATTCTTCAACTTTCAGGATAATCGACTTTAATCTTCAACTATTATACAAGCTAATTCGATCCTTCAACTTTCTTGATAATCTGTCTCGATCCGTCAACTATAATATAAAGCTTTTTGATTATGAAAAAGCTATTTCGGTCGTTCAAGTTTCACAATAATTTATCTCAATCCTTCAACTATAATATAAATCTTTTTGACTATTACAAAGCTATTTTGGTCCTTCAACTTTTAGAGTCATCAATTTCACTCCTTCAACTTTTATATAAAGCTAAATTGATCCTTCAGGTTTTAGGATAATCTATTTTAATCCTTCAACTATTATATAAAGGTTCAACTTTCTGGATCCTCAATTTTGCTCCTTTAACTTTTATATAGAGCTCTTTTTTTATACTCCAACTACTATAAGAAATTATTAGATCCTTCAACTTTTAGGATAATCAAATTTGGTCCTTCAACTATTATATAAAGCTATTTTGATTCTTCCAATTTCCTGATCATCTAATTTGATGATCAGGAAAGTGGAGATAAAAACATGCGCAGCAGAAATAAAAACAATTTCAATTCCCACGAGAATTCATCTTTGTATTTAGATAGGAACTGTGATAAAAGTTATATTTTTTCTTAGATTTGCAAACTCTTTTGCGTTATCTTTGTTCCAACAATTTAAATCTACCTCCCACAGCTATTAAATTGTCTAGTCTCCATGAATTCCACACAGATAGCAGATTGCAACTACTAGCGTTTTTCCTCTTGTGCTAGCAAAAATTATGAGAAATCTCTATCAATTGAAAACCCTAACCATGTATTTATATAAGTCTAAACGGGTTTGATCTGATCGAGTCCAATATTTAATTAATCCATTTAATTAAATCCGGTCTGTGAATTAATTAGTCCAATTAATTAATTCGGGCCTATAAATAATCAACCAAATTAATTAATTTATCCAGCGATTGTTAAATTAATCAATTGACAAATTGTAATTTTTCAATTCCCTTTTGTGTGTGACCCATTAGGTTCCCGACCAAGATGTCTAACGATTTGAAATATTATTTTGATCTAATCAAAATTGATAAATTAAAACATCATTTTAATTTATTACCAATTCACACTCACCATCCCAAATTGATATCTAGCAATGTATCGAGGCAACA
Source organism: Olea europaea var. sylvestris (assembly GCF_002742605.1). Classification (NCBI taxonomy): domain Eukaryota; kingdom Viridiplantae; phylum Streptophyta; class Magnoliopsida; order Lamiales; family Oleaceae; genus Olea; species Olea europaea. The sequence continues at coordinate 98,574 of NW_019228789.1, forward strand.
CATGTGACAGGAAATATCACGTGGTATTACAAAACCAAACTTATTCATTTATCGTGAAACTATAATCCCTTCGTCAATATGATCCGATCAATTATGAGATATGGAAGTGTGTCAATCTCGATTATCGATCATATCTTTCATTCTATTATTAAGTCAACGTGAGTCGAAAACTCCTTTTCGACTTATGAGTATACCTTGGCCAAGGATTTCGTTATTGACTTAATTGAATGAAATGCAGATCACAACCTCTTACTATCTAAGAGTAACGAATCCTCTATTGATCATTCACGACCTTCATACCTGAACAATGTCGTATTAGCAGCCCTTGGCAGAGCAACATCTAACACCGTTAAAGCTAGACTGTCCACATACAAGGCACTATGACGACCTCAAGTCAAAGGACCAATTCCACTACCGAACGTTAGAGATTAACCACTAACACTTAGATAGTTATCCATGTGGAATCTCTTAGCGGGTCTCCAATGTTTTATTCTATAACAAACATCCACGCGTTCATTTAGGTGTCACCACACTTTAGCTCGTGAGATCAGCTACTTACTTCACAGGTAAGAAATGTCACACATGATGGTTTATCCGTAATAACGATATCCCTTTTTTGTTATTACTTACGACCATGGATTATTCAAGATCCAATCGTATGTAATTTGTATTTCACAATCACAACTCCTTGTGATTAACAAATCACTTAAACTTGAATCTTCGAACTCTATTATTTAATGTTATTTATCAGAATATTAATTTAAATAAATAAGAGATCTTGCCAAAAATAAATGCATTAAATATATTAAAAGTGTTTACAACCTAAATCGATTGAATATAAGGCATAACACTTACAAACTCCCACTTGTATTAGATCCAGTCACTCATGTATCTAATACTATAAGCGTCCATATGAAGATCATGTACCTGTTATAACAACGGCTTTGTCAATGGATCTGCAATATTGTCATCTGTGGGAACTCGCTCTATCTTTACATCATTTTTTTTGTATAATCTCTTCGCCTTAGCACATGTTTGGATCGTTGATGAGACCTCGGTTCCTTCGCTTGTGCAATGGCTCCATTATAATAACAATCCAAAGGTATGGGATCAACAATGCTAGGAACGACTCTCAGTTCATTAATGAACTTCTTAATCCAGATAGCTTCCTTCGCTACTTCAGAATCAGCAATGTACTTGGCTTCTGTTGTTGAATCAGCGGTTGTCTCCTGTTTAGAACTTTTCCAACTAATCACTCCATTGTTGAAAGTAAACATATATCATGATTGAAACTTGCTATCATCCTTGTCAGATTTAAAGCTGGCATCAGAATACCCATGAAAGCTGGTCTCATACATAGCATCGCATATATGATATATCCTATCGTCGAAGTATAAGGAATCTTATCCATGCGATTTCTTTCATCATGTGTTTTAGGACACATATGTTTTGAGAGATAAATCCCATGTGACATAGGACACAAACCTCTCTTGGACTCTTCCATGTTAAATCTTCTCAAGATTTTATCTATGTATGAAAATTGGGATAATCTAAGCAATATTTTAGATCTATCTCTATTGATCTTGATTCTCAAGATATACGTTGTTTCTCCCATATCTTTTATGGAGAAATTCTTTGACAACCATAATTTTATCAATTGAAGCATTGGGATGTCGTTTTCCATTAATAATATGTCATCGACATATAATATTAGGAATACGATCGTGCTCCCACTTGTCTTCTTGTAAACACACTGTTCATCTTCATTTTTGATAAAATTAAAGTTTTTGATTGTCTCATCAAAACGAAGATTCCAGCTCCTAGAGGCTTACTTTAATCCATAAATGAATTGATTAAGCTTACATACCTTGTTAGCTTCTTTGGATTCAAAACCTTTTGGTTGTGTCATGTACACATTCTTTTGCAAGTTTCCATTAAGGAAAGCGATTTTGACATCCATTTGCCATATCTCATAATCATGGTATGCAGCTATTGCAAGTAAAATTCAAATAGACTTCAGCATGGCTATAGGTGAAAATGTTTCATCAAAGTCAACACCTTGTCTTTGTGTATAACATTTTGCTGCTAGTGTTGCTTTTTATGTATGAACGTTTCCATCCACATCGAAATTTTTCTTGTAAACCCATTTACAACCTGTGGGTTTTATCCCACCAGGAAGGTTGACCAAGGTCTAAACCTTGTTCTCATACATTGAATTCATTTCGGATTCCATGGCCTCTTGCCATCTTTTTGAGTCAACACTCGACTTCACTTCAGTGTAATTTGTAGGTTCATGCTCTTTGATTAATAATACTTGATTAGTAATCTTGAATTCGTACCTTTTGGGAGGTCGAATGATCCTACTTGATTTATGCTGAGCTGGAGTGTCCTCAAGAGTCTCTACATCCTGATCAAGAGTCTGTCCATTAGTAGGTGTGGGATCAGACTCAGGTTCATCTAATTTGGCCAATAGTGTCTCTGGATTCTTGAACTCCTTCAAGTTCTATCTTGCTTCCACTACCCTCTTCTAGAATAAACTCTTTCTCTAGGAATATGACATGTCTTGAGATGAACACCTTCTTCTCAACGAGGTTATAGAACTGATATCCAATTGTCTCTTTTGGATATCCCACAAATATGGATTTATTAGATTTAGCCTCAAACTTATTTGATTCATTTCACTTTACATAAACGTCACAGCTCCAAATTTTCATGTGAGATAAGTTTGGTCTTTTTCCTCTCCATAGCTCGCATGGAGTTTTGTCGACCGATTTAGATGGGACACGATTCAGTGTGTAGCACGTAGCAATTAGTGCATAACCCCAAAATGATTTTGGGATATTTGCATGGCTCATCATTGATCGTACCATGTCTAACAATGTGCAATTCTTTCGTTCAGATACACCATTATGTTGCGGTGTATTTGGCGGAGTCCACTGCGAGAGAATCACGTTCTCTTTTAGATAATCCTCTCCACCTCGATATGATCTTAGCGTAAGAATATGTTTACCGATTTATTTTTCTACTTCAAGTTTGAATTCCTTGAACTTTTCAAGTGCTTCATGCTTGAATTTCATCAAATATACATAACCATATCTAGAATGATCATCAGTAAATGTGATGAAGAGAAACCACCTCTGGCGGAAATTGACATGGGTCCACATACATCAGTATGTATTAGTCCCAGCAATTTTGTAGCTCTTTCTGCTTTTCCAATAAAAGGAAATTTGGTCATTTTGTCTAATAGGCCCGACTCGCATTTGTCAAATGATTCAAGATCAGTTAACTCCAAGTATCCATGTTTATGTAACTTGAAAATGCATTTGTCGTTAATATGACCCAGTTTACGATGCCAAAGATAGGTATTATTTAGATTATTACTTTTATGTCTTTTATTTTCTATACTCATAATAGATGACTCAGTATCAAGAATATAAATTTCATTTTGTAACACACCACAACCATAAAAGATCCCATCTTTATAAAATGAACAACGATTGTTCTTAACATTAATTGAAAAATCACTCATATCCAAACACAAAATAGAAATAATATTTTTAGTAATGACGGGAACAAAATAACAATTTTCTAATTCTAATACTAAGCTCGAAGGCAGTGGTAAGAAGTATTTCCCTACAGCTAAAATAGCAACTCTTACTCCATTCCCCACGCACAAGTCAATTTCTCTTTTCTGCAGTGGTCTATTTCTCTTTAGTCTCTGCATATTTATACAAATATGAGATCCACATCTGGTATCTAATACCCAAGAAGCTAATGAAGTAGACATATTAACTTCGACAACAAAAATACCTGAAGTAGAAGTTTCAGAAGACTTCGTTTCCTTCAAGCTAGCGAGGTAAGCCTTGCAGTTCCTCTTCCAATGACCTTTCACTCCACAGTGATAGCACGGGTCATCAGATTTGGTATTGTCCTTACTTGCTTTAACTGCTTTGTTATTACCCTTAGCCTTTTTGGATGTTTTCTTAAAACTTCCTTTAATTTTCCTCTTAGTGCCTTCAGAGGATTGAATGGCTAAGACATGCCCAGTTCTAGCCTTGACATTGGGCTCCACAATTTTAAGCATATTAAGCAACTCAGGGAGTCAGTATTCGATCTTATTCATACTGAAGTTCATAATGAGTTGTGAATAACTATCTGGTAGAGATTGTAGAACCAAGTTAATACTTAGTTCATGATCCATGATAAAACCCAATTTCTCAATGAAACCAATCATTTTTAGCACATGAGCACTGACTAAAGATCCCTCTGTCATTTTGCACCGGTACAGTTGTTTGGAGGTCTCATACCTCTCTACACGAGATTATTCATCATACAACTACTTGAGATGAAAAATCATAGTGTAAACATCCATACCCACATGTTGCTCCTGCAACTCAAGTTACATAACTGCAAGCATCACACATATTGCAGTGTTATCGTCATCACTATTTTGTTGTAAGTAGCCACCTCTTCCTCAATGGAATTTTCAGTAGGTATCTCTGGAAGGGGCTGCTCAAGGACATACCCAATTTTCTCATGCTTGAGAAACATTCTCAAATTGCGGTGCCAATCGAGAGAATTTGGTCCGGTTAGTTTGTTAGCATCTAATATGCCTCTCAAATTCATATGATTACTCATGATTCAAAAAACTGTAAATGACGAAAAATATAGAATCAATTTGTATTATAATGCATTTGCACAAATTCAATATGGACTTTAATTAAACGTGCTCCCACTGTTTAAAATAAATTCATGACCTTGAAACATATATTATTGGAATCCATATTTGATTCCCAGTGGGCTGGGATCCTATTTGTTATATCAAGATCTTGAGTGTACTCAATAAATCTTAAGAAGACATCTGGGTAGATACTATTATCAATTGTATCTCCATATAACTCCCAGATCATTAAGCTGACAACTCTTTGTCTTTACACATTTTATGTGTTAGCTTAACACGCCTCTAAAACTTATCCCCTTTAATGTAATCAACAAAAGATAAATTTTAGTTAAGTCAAACTCATTATTCAGAAATATCAAATATTTCATAGTGTCAAATATATCCCTAATAGACCAGTCTTGAGTGTACTCAACAAGCTGAGATCGATTTAGGATTCTCGTTTTTCACTATAATGACGAAAGGCAAATAATACTGACTTAATATTTTAACAAGGGATTTAACATGCAATGGTCTAATCAAATAATTATATATACATAATCATGCATCAACTATGCGAATAAATATACAAATAATAGTATGGATGATTATGAATTTATTCTATCTAGTTTTTCCGATCCAAATGGAAGACTAATTGGTCAATTCCTAAGGGGTATAGCATTAAATCAATATCAATGCACCATCTCCATGGTTTCCTCCTTTTCCCGCGCCTTCAAATAGTCCAGCTGCAACATCTATCCTATACTAGTTGGCACGCAGGTCTAAATGAAATTGGACTCCCAGGCCCATAATGATGATGATGATAATGAACTCGTACGTCCAAAACAATTAAGGGCTCGCAGGTCCATAAAACAACAAGAATTAAATCAAACATTTAACACATCCACATGGTTGAGTTTATAATCATCCACAAATAAACATTCATCACATAAATGTTTCCTATACAATATCTAATATTATATGCAATGTCTCAAGAATCTAGCAATTATAGTCGTCAAAACTTATTTAAATAAATGGATCGAAATAATTAAATAATTAATTAATCATATTAATTAATTAACTTAATTGGCCCTATTTAATTAAAATCAAATTTTAATTAAATCCCGAATTAGATCCAACTCTAATTCCATAACTATTGGGAGAAGTTATTTAATTAAAATCAAATTTTAATTAAATTTCGGATTAGAGTCCAACTCTAATTCTATAAAAAATTTAGGGTGTGATAATTCAATTAAAATCAAAATTCAATTAATTATTAAATTAGAGTCCTACTCTCAATATGTATTGGGGAAGTAGTATTAATTAAAATCAAATTTTAATTAATATAATATTAGAGTCCAACTCTAATAAAATTGAATTAATATTTTAATTTAGGACAAAACCCCCTAAATAAAACAAAAAATTCAATTTAGGGTCAAAATTAAATATTTAAGTTAAAAGCTAATTTTAACAAAAATATAGAAGTCGTCAAATTTTAAATAAATCATTAATTTGGGGCCCAAATGAAACCTAAGTCAAACCCAATAAAATCATAATTTCAAAACCCATTTTGAATTCAAATTTAAAACCCATTTCAAAAATTGCAATTTGACCCAAGTCAAAATTAAAACATAAGTCCCTCAATTTCGTAAATTGCATGACAGACCCTCTATTAAAAAATTGCAAGACAACTCCCAAAATAATTTGCATACGGGGGCCTGCAATTTCATAAATTGCATGAAAGGCCCCAGCCTCCAACTCCCCCAAACCCTAACATTTTTTTTTAAATGGTTTGTTTGGCGGCGCCACCCATATTGCGGTGAAGGCAGTAGCCCATGCCGCCCCACAACAGTGCCATAGCGCTGTTGTAGCAACTGTAGTGCCTGCTGCTGCACCTCGTCGCTGCTACCCGTTGCCAACGACCTAAAAATAATAATAAAATATTTTTTTTGTTTTTCAAAATCAAATTTTGAAGATAAAATTAATACCATAATTGGTAGATTCAAGAATATGATTAAAAATCACCTTTTGATTTCATAAACATGTAAATCAATTCCTAATAAATACAAAGTTGGCTCTGATACCACTGTAGAGAATTTACTTAAATATGCGCAGTGAAAATAAAAATAATTTCAATTCCCACCATGATTCATCTTTTTATTTAGATAGGATCTGTGATAAAAGTTATATCTTTTCTTAGATTTGCAAATTCCTTTGCGTTATTATTGTTCCAACAACTTAGCTCTGTTTTCCACAGCTGTCAAACTGTTTAGCCTCCAATGAATTACACACAGAGGGTAGATTGCAGCTACCAGGGTTTTCTCCTCTTGTACTAGCAAGAATTATGAGAAATATCTACCAACTGAAAATCCTAGCCATGTCTTTATGTAAGCCCAAATGGGCATGGCCTGATCCGGTCCAATATTTAACTAATCCATTTAAATAAATCCGATCCGTGAATTAATTAATCAATTAATTGATTTGAGCCTATAAATAACCAACCCAATTAATTAATTTATCCAACGATTGTTAAATTAATCAATTGAAAAATTGCAATATTTCAATTCTCTTTTGTGTACGACCCATTAGGTTCCCGACCATGATGTCTAACGACTTAAAATATTATTTTGATCTAATCAAAATTGATAAATTAAAATGCCATTTTAATTTATCACCAATTCACACTCGCTGTCCCAAATTGACATCTAGCAATGTATCAGGGCAACACATGTGATGGAAAATGTCACGTGGTATGACAAAACCAAACTTATTCGTTTACCATGAAACTATAATCCCTTCGTCAATATGATCCGATCAATTACGAGATATGAAAGTGTGTCAATCTCGATTATCGATCATATTTTTCATTCTACTATTAAATCAACGTGAGTCAAAAACTCCTTTTCGACTTATGAGTATACCTTGACCAAGGATTTTGTTATTGACTTAATTGAACGAAATGCAGATCACAATCCCTTACTATCTAAGAGTGACGAATCCTCTATTGATCATTCACAACCTTCATATGACTCTTAACATACCCGAATGATGCCGTATTAGCGGCCCTTGGAAAAGCAACATCCAACACCGTCAAAGCCTAACCGTCCTCATACAAGGTACTATCACGAACTCAAGTCAAAGGACCAATTCTATTACCGAATGTTAGAGATTAACCACTGACACTCCACAGGTAAGAAATGTCACACGTGATGGTCTATCCATAATAACGATATCCGTATTTCGTTATTACTTACGGCCATGTATTATTCAAGATCCAATCGTATGTAATTTGTATTTCACAATTATAACTCCTTGTGATTAACAAATCACTTAAACTCGAATCTTTGAACTCTATTATTTCATGTTATTTATCAGAATATTAATTTAAATAAATAATGGATCTTGCCAAAAATAAATGCATTAAACATATTAAAAGTGTTTACAACCTAAATCGATTGGATCTAGGACATAATACTTACATTAGCTTCCTTAGTAGATGTGCTACTGACAATTGAGTGTTTAACCATGCTTTTAAAGGGATCTTCCTGCTTTGTTTTTGTACTAGTTGCCACAAGAAATTTTAAGGATGCAATAATTTTCTTAGGAATATGGTTAATTTGGGATTGAAATAACTTTCATAGTATCTACTGATTATTGCAGTTTCTCACCGAAAATACTTGTTTTTACAAATGCTCAAGGCCCTCCGGAAGAGTCATTTTTTGTTGAGGAAGATACTTTGCCAAACCATGACATCGAGAATTTTCAGGAAGATATTCCTTATGGGATCTTGGACAGGTCATTAAAGTGAGTTCAAAATGTTTTCTTCAATTTCTTTTCTTTAGTCACTTGAATTGAAGAACAAATTTATTTCACACTTCGATGCTTTTAGCTTAAATATGGGGATCCAAATTTTGATTGTCTATGGATCTGTTAATAACATGGCAGAAAGTTTCTCATGCCGAGAGTATTACGGCTAATACAAAGAGGCAAAGAGAGAACAAATGAAATGGTAGAGGACAATAGAGGTATTAGCAGTTGTGGTCAAATTTAGATCTCAGAGGACTAGAAAGCTTGCAGGTACCCATTGAGAACAAACATTTGAGAAATTGTGTTCCCTTTTCTAGGTGGTGTTGTATCACATTTAATGTTTTAGTGTATGATTCAAAAATTTGTAATGAAATTATTATCAATTTTGTAGGTTAATTTGTGTGTGCGCGTGCGCGTGTATGCAACGGTCAAAAAGAAAAAGAAAAAAGGGAGAGAGACCTACGGCAACGATAAAAAAATGTTACAAAAACTAAGAATATAAGTATAGGCAATAGGCAAGGAATGTTGTAAAATGTTTTTAGCCACATTCAGGGAACGTTGTTAAAAATTTTTGCAACGTTCAAAAAATACTGCAAAAAGTTATTTGCAATATTCATAGAATGTTGCAAAAAAGTTATTAGCAACGTTCAGAAAATACTGCAAAAATGTTATTAGCAATGTTGCAAAAAGATTATTAGCAACGTTCAAGGAACGCTGTAAAAATGTTATTTGCAACGTTCAAAAAATGTTGCCGTATCCAAAGATTCTATGGAAACATCGCATCCCACAAGATACGTGTGAACGCTGCAAAAGGTGATTGACAACGTTTTTTGACCGCTGCAAAAGGCTCTTTTTGGTGTAGTGTTTGATTATGATATCAAATAAGTGTTGTGAATATTAAGCTGATTATTTAACAACATATCTGTAAAAATATTTTTATATAAATACATATTTATTTAACTAAGCATTAATTATTCTGTACATCTCATAAATTTTTTCATAAATAATATTTATAGTTTCATATCCGGCAATCTCTGTGAAATAATATTTTATTTAAGTTATCATGAGACAATTATTTCAAAAATAATTAAAATTTATATATATATATAAATGTGACATTAATTGATGAAATAATTTAGTTCTTGTTTGGTAGTATTTTTATTTTTAAGTACGTAGAGCATCTCAAATATGATTTTTATTTATAAAGAGCGTCTTATACATTATAGAGGATATCAAAAAATTTAGAGAGTCAAAAATTTTATGAGCTCCAACAATACTTTCTATTTTATCTCTTTATTTTTTTTCCTCAAGAAATATTTATCAATTTCTTCTTATATTTTTTTAACATAAATTTTTATATGTCGATGGTCAATTAATTTAAATGTGTTCTAAATAGTTTAAGAAATAGATTATTGATATCTATGACTTATTAAATGCAATCATGGTACATTAAGGATGGAGAGTGAGTTCGACTCTCTAAATTAAATAGAAAGTCTCTTAGACTCACTTTTAAGCATTATATCTTTTAAATATAGAGCATTTTGTATTTAAAGAGTTTTATTTTTGAAGATGATCTTATAGTTGGTTTTGTGAAATTTGTACCTAATAAATAGATAGTAATTGTGGCTGTGTGGAGAAAACATATGATTGATCAACTTAAATTAAAATCTAAACTTTGTTATACATGCTAAATGGGATTCATATTTCTACATTTAATATCTACTATAAATCACAGGGTACTTAACAAGTTTTACTATGCCCCCATTTGGTTTGGATAGTAATAGATTATTAATAAATTTTAATAAAAGTTAGGGAAATGTGTGACAGAAAAGTTTATTAAAGTTGTGGATCCTATTAAGCCCATGTTTGAGCCACATTCTAGGGAAAAAAATGTATTATTCATGTCAAATCAATGGAAAATGTGTGGTTAAAAAATAAGAATTTTTTTAGATTTACGTGTATTATTATTTTATTGAAGAATGTGTGGTTAAAATGATATCAAATCACTGTTAAATAATGTATTTTTTTGAAAATATTGTGGCTCAAACAAGCCCTAAATATGTAATTGAAGATGAATTTGGAGAAAAAAAATAAATTTTAAGACATGAGAACCAAACAAGAACTCCATAACACGATAATTGTGCAGTTGAATTCACCTAACATGATTTGTTGTGTACAAGGTAAATTTGGCAACATTCATAGCAAAAATCATGTGTCAGTTCACACCAAACATGTTTTCATGAGGGCCACCGTGGTGGTGCATATCTTCAAGACGGCCACGTTGATAATGCAGGTTGTGCATGGACATGCACTTTTTTAGTACTCTCCTATAAAGCCCTAATATCTCTCCACTTTCACTTCATCATCAAACAATTTAGTAACCATGTCTACTGCATACTTTCTAGTGTTCTTCCTTGGGCTATTGGTTCTCGCGATTCCCGCGGCCGCCCATGGTGGTTCTGCCTATGACGAGGAGAGGCAGAAAACTCTTGTAGATCGTTTTTATGCTAGAATCAAGAACAAGCCCACAACCATTCATTTAGCAGAGGAAGCATCCAGGAAAACCACCATGAACCAAGAGGGAGAACCTAAGTCCAAGCAAGCAGGTTGTCCACCGGCAGCAACTGCCATGAATCGAGCGGAGCAACCAGCTAAGCCCGCAGGTTGTCCACCGGGAGCAACCTGCATGAATGCAGCGGAGGAATCACCTAAGCACAAGTCAGCAGGTTGCCCACCGGCGGCAACCACCAAGAATCTAGCAGAACAACCAGCTAAGCCAGCTGGTTGTCCACCAGGAGCAACCTGCATGAATGCAGAGGAGGAATCACCTAAGCACAAGTCAGCAGGTTGCCCACCAGCAGCAACCGTCATGAATAAAGCGGAACTTCCAGCTAAGCCGGCTGGTTGCCCACCGGGAGAAACCTCTAGGAATGCAGCGGGAGAAGCACCTAAGTCCAAGCTCGCAGGTTGTCCACCAAAACCAACCTCCGTGAATGAATGGGAGAAACCACCTAAGCCAGCAACCGGCTCCGATGCTGTGGTGAAAGGGCATAACCCGGCTTCAATACCAAAAGGGGGAAGTGATTGACGACTTCTGTAATATTGTCAACAATGTAGTTTCTACAAACAAAATAATATTATCATGGAAAACTTTTATTGCAATCTATGTTAAATGAAATCTTACCGTAAAAATGCTTTCTAAAATATCTTGATTGCCATGTTTTGGTTATGTTCATTTCACAAGGTCCTTTCTTTTGCATAACAAGACATTCATGTTTTTAGTAAATGAATTATATGACGAAATCAATGCATAAGGTGCTCGACCTGATTTTAGTGCAAATATTGTTAATAGATCATTTTTGGACAAAATGTACAAGATTCTTAATTTACTCAAGTTGTAATTAAAGCTCAAACAATAAGTTTTGAGTGAAGATTGCTGATCAAGACATACTATGCATATTATATGTCATGCTCATGATTCGTGGAAATTAAAATTTTAATTTTAATTTAAGTCAAAGTTGACAACTAATTTTAAATACGAATTTTATGTGATCCACAACTTTTTAATCATAAATTTCATTGACTTATATCAAAATTTACTAAAAAACTGATTTTAATCCTTACCTAACATAGTCTATATATACTATTACGAGAAAGAAAAATAGTGTTCTTTTTATTGCAAAACAATTTTTTCGAAATATTAAGTCCCGTTTGATAAAGATTGAAATCAAATTTTTAGTTGATATTGATAAAAGTTGATGGAATGTATTGTTAAAAAGCTGTAGGTTCTATAAAATGTGAAGTTAAAATTAATTGTTAACTTTGACTTAAATTTTAATCAAATTTTTTAATAGTACCAAACAAGGGCTATGATGATTAAAAAAATAATAATAATAAATTAGATTTTACGGGTGCACTATATTCTTTAGCCTATTTCTGAAAACGCTTTTAATCCCAATTCTGTCCGATTTTGATAGATTGGTCAGAGAGTTTTCGTAATAAAATAATTGATCCAATACGGTGACCATTTGACTAGATGTTGCAAGGTAGGATTGCATTTTTTATGTGACTATTTTACCCTTCACATTTCTAGCAAAATGACACGAATGCTCCTCAAATATTTTATGCTTGCCCAACAATGAAGGGTAAAAATGACAGTTGACATAGTGCAATCACATTTGACTTGTCAATTATGTCATAAAGTGGGAGAAAAAGAAATGTTTGAATATGTAATGGTGCAGATGTTATATACAACAAGTAAATGACTATTCTAAGAAATATACTATAGCAAGGAATTTATAAAGGGAATAATTAAAATCCTATAATCTTGCATAATAAGAAATTGATTATTTCCATTTGAGGCCAATACAACTCATTTGACATTCCCATTCAAGTAGGAGCATATATGTTGTCCATTCCTAACTCGCTAATTGAGCTATGAAAAACTCTTCCTTTAGGTGCTTTGGTGAAGACATTTGCAAGTTGATCTTTGGACTTAACAAATTGTACTTTAATAATCTTAGCCTCAAGCTTTTCTTTAATGAAATGTCTATCAACTTTAACATGTTCGGTTCTATCGTATTGCACTAGATTATATGCAATGACAATTGTAGCTTTGTTGTCACAATGTAATTTCATTGCATGTTTAGGTTCGAACCCCAAATCTATCATCGAGTTCCTAATCCAGAGTATCTCACGTACTCCATATGCCATACTCATATATTTTGTTTAAGCACTGGCTCTTGACACCACACTTTGTTTCTTACTCCGCCAAGTGACCAGATTACCTCGTACAAAAGTAAAGTATCCAAATGTAGATCGTCTATCATTAGCAAAACTTGCCCAATCTGCATCATTATGATCTTCAACATCTAGATGACCATGAAGTGAGAATATTAATCCTTTTCTGATAGCTTACTCCAAATATCTAAGAATTTTATTTACAACATCCATGTGAGCTTCACTTGGCGCATGCATGAATTGACTGACCAAACTTACTATATGTGCAATGTTAGGTCTAGTAAGTAATGGATATATCAACTTACCCACAAGGCGTTGATATCATTTTTGTTGGTGGAACCTGGCCAGGATATTCAATAAATTTATGATTATCTTCCATCGGAGTCTTTGCTAGTTGGTAAACTAGCATTCTTGTGTCGATCAAAATGTCAAAGTTATACTTCCTATATGAGAGAAATATTTCTTATTTCGAACAAGCTACTTCAATGCCCAAAAAATACTTCAGAGAACTGAAGTGCTTCATCTCAAAAAATCACTTTCTAATTGACATTGTAACACCATCTTTTCTTTAGGGTCATTCCTTGTAACCGCCATGTCATCAACATATACAATAAGGATAGTGACCTTATCTTTTCTATGTTTCAAGAAAAGGGTATGATTTGAGTTACTTTGCTTGTAGTCAAAATTCTTCATTGATTTGTTGAACCTCTGAAATTATGCTCTTGGTGATTGTTTCAATCCATAAAGGAATTTTCGTAGTTTACACACTATATTGCTCTAATTTAGTACTATCTTGAATCCTAAAGAGGAATCCATATAGGCTTCTTCTTTTAAGTCTCTGTGTAGGAAGGACTTTTGTTTTGTTTTGTTTTGTTTTTTGTTTTTGTTTTTTTGTTTTTACTTTGAACTAGTGTAATAGCCAATCCATGTTTGTTGCTAAAGATTAATGTACTAGAATTGTATTGAACTTTACCATTGGAGCAACGGTTTCACCATAATCAATTCCATAAGTTTGAGTATATCCTTTTGCCACCAATCTTGCTTTATATTGATCACTGGTGCTATCTGAATTTTGCTTTACATATCTATCAGCAACCTACTATTCCTTTTCCTGTAGGAAGGTTAGTCATTTTCCATGTGGAATTTTTTAGAGGGCCTCTATTTCTTCATTTATTGCATGTGTTCATTTGGGATATTTTAGAGTTTCCTGCACATTACTTGAGATAAAAAAAGTGGATAATTGGCATACAAATTAAGCACATGATAAAGAGATCCTATGTAGGGCATGTGATTTGCGATAGGGATCTCTCTACTCGTGCGATGGGTAATTAATAACCTATGTTTTCTATATGACTCCACTCAGTTAAATGGTTTAGGTTTGAGTGTTCAGTTACCTATAGAGAACTTACAGGACTTGATTGGATGTTTAGAGGTAGTACTGTGGAGAAATTGGGAAAGTATATTGAGTATTATCTGGAGTTGCTGATTTTTTTAGTCTCTTGATCTTATTGTACAGTTGTAGCTGGTGAATTAGTGGTTACTACATCGTTAAGTATTGTTGGAGGTTGCTCAGAGTATTTAGAAACTTGGATGATTTGATTCTAAGTGTCTTATGCAAAGATAGAACTTTGATTTTATGTGTTTTTGCAAAGATAGAGCTCTAATCCTGTAGGAGATGCTTAGGATCTCCACTAAGTAGTAGAATTCAATCTTGAGAAAAGTAATATCTATAGTGACATACAATGCCTCAGTAAAAGGGTGGAAACATTTATACCCCTTTAGAGTGTCCTATACCCAATGAAGACACAATGTAGCGCACACATATCGAGTTTGTGGGAATATACCTGAACGTAGGAAACACAACCAAAGACATGAGGTTCAAAGTTTGGCCTGGATGGTACAGTAAGAAGAATGGACAATGTCTGAAATGGAGTTCGACATTGAAGGGTACTAGATGATTTTCTATTAATCAGGTAAGCAGCGGAACATAGAACTTCTCTCTAAAAATGATGTGGCATGTGGGCTACAAATAAAGAGGCGCAAACAACTTCCATGAGGTATTGATTCTTACATAATGCTACACCATTCTATTGTGGTACTTAGGCACATTTAGTTTGAAGAATAAAACTACTATAACTTAAAAAAATTGGAGATTATTTTTAACATACTCTCTTCCATTGTAAGATCTAAATACTAAAATTTTCTAATCAAATTGAGTAGCAACATATTGATAAAATTGTTTGAAATTTGGAGCGACTTCACTTTTATGTTTCACGGGAAGAATCCAAGTCATTCGAGATCAGCCATTTATAAATTTCACAAGCCACTTCAAGTTATGAATAGTGAAAACTCTTGACAGTCCCCAAACATTGGAATAGACAAACATAAATGGCATAAACTTTTATTTAATCATAATGGGTGAGAAATATGATGGCCTTTTGCAAAATGCAAGTTTTACAATGAAAATTTGATTCAGCAAATTGAGAAAATTAATAAGGAAATAAAAGTTTAAGATAAACGGGCATGTCCTAATCGTGTATGCTACAGCTAAATCTTTTTCATCCAAACAAGCATGTCCCCTCTTACATGATGAGTTTCACTTAATCTTTTACTGCAATCTTTTCTTAAGTCCAGATAATTCAACTTTCCCTTTCTAGTACCATATCCAATCACAATCTTGGTGAGGAGATCCTGGAAAAGACAATACAATGGCAAAAACACATAGTAAAATTAAGAAAATCAATGATTTGAGGAATAGATCACAATTCATAGTCAAGCGGTGAGACGACAAAGACATGATCTAAGCTTAATGATTATGTAAGAGATAGGAACCCTTATACCAAAATTGGAAAGGTAATTCTATTAGCGCTGGTAACATAAGTTTGGCTAGATGGTTTTTCATAGAGTGTAAACCAGTAAAATTGGAAGTCATGTGATTGGTGGTACCAGTGTCAATAATCCATTATCTATTACAAGTATGTGAAGATGTGCAAGACAAAATACCTGAGGTTGCCACGGCCTTGGAGCCAAATAAACCTATGAGGTTCTAATATGTTTTCCTGAGATGAGTCGACAAATATGCATTAGACTTTGCTTGAATCCCTCTATCATCCTTTGTGAACCCATCCTTCTCGATAACCAATAATCTCATAACAACCCTTAACTGTATGGTTGTTTAGACCACAATTGGCACACTTCATTGGGGATCGATTTTGAGTGGTAATTGATTTCAGATTGGATGGTTAAGATTGCTTTAGCCTTGTTGTAGCTAAGGCTGCTACTTCAGATTTACAATTCTCAGGAAAACAATTATAAGTAATTCAATTTCCTGGAATTCATTTTCTAAACAATTCAATTTTATTTTTGCAATCAAACGGACCCTTAGTAAAAAGAGACTTACCTATTAATAATAAGACGACACCATAATATTTGTCCTACACCAAGGCCAAGAGAACTATAACTGTTAATCATTAGATGATGCTTGATATATAATTATTTTGAACTCAACATTTGTTGCAAAATTAAATAACAACAACGACAACGACAACGACAATAATAATAATAATAATAATAATAATAATAATAATAATAATAATAATAATAATAATAATAATAATAATAATAATAATAATAATAATAATAATAATTAACGAATTCAATACATGTAAAGTAGAATTCAGTAATAAGTTAATGCTTAAAATTCCTTGATATCAAGCTTAAAATTCGCCAATGGGGGTGGGGTGGAGTGGTTGAAGAAGACAACCCTTTTTTTAATTTTTTTCTTAGATTTTTTATTTTTTATTTTTTGATTTTTTCTTGATTTTTTGATTTTTTGTCGATTTATTTAATATGGTAATTATCAAGTTACCATTTTATACTTTTCAATTTAGTCAAAATAGGTCAACATTTACTTTTATCAGTCAATTAACGGTCAAATGGACGGTTTCCATCCATTTGGATCCCTGATGCATATTTATGAAAGGTTTGGATTGTAGGTGGCACAAACTAAAGGTTTGGGCAAAGTCTGCTGATAAACGAAATGTTTGGTACCTCGGCTGCAATTTTTCCTATTTTAAAGGAGAATTTAAAATCTCATTTCTCTTTTTCATTCCCATTATTTTCAAAATATATTTTTCTCTATTTTATTTTTAATAACATATTTTTCATTAAAATATATTACACGCAAATTCAAAATTATTTTTATTTTTTAACCACACATTTTCCATCAAATCACTATTACAAAATGCATTTTTGATAAATAATGGGAATCATACAGGTCCTAAGTTACATTTTATTACATTCAATTTTTGTTTCTTCTATTTTTAACTTCACAATTTTCCATAAAATAATATTATAGGTAAGTCAAAAAAATTTCCTTTTTTCCAACCATCCATTAAAAAAAAAAAAACACTATTCTACTCATTTTCATTTTCAAAAAATGGGGGCCATACGGGAGAAATCCTCCATTATTACTATAAAATATCACGCCACAATTATAATATATTTTCAATAAGTACATCATAATAAAACCACGATTATACTCCTAATTCAATAAAATCAAAAAATGAGAAAAAATTATAGTATTGTGGTGTATTCATTGTACGACAAATTTCATGTGTTAAAATACATAAATTGTTACAGATTATATTTTTCGAGAAATACAAGTGGATATTAATCTTCTTGTAATTGTAAAATTGAAAAAATCATCTGATTAATAATTTGAATGTTTGAAGATGAGAGACCTCGTGGTTTGAATTCTAGGTTTTGAGAATTTGTTGAGAACTTGACTTGTCACTCGGATTTCAAGGCTCGGACTTAAATCTGAATTTGATTTGATTTGAAGAAGACTTTGATATTCTAAAACTTGATTTGAATTTGCTTGATTTGAAGAAGATTTTGATTTTCTTGATGATCACCCGACTTAGGCTTGAACGGATTTACTCTCTTTCTTTGACTTCAGAATTTTTTTCAGCACTTTGTGATTTTTCCTATGCACTTTCACTTGTCCAATTTTATGAACTTTTGGTCCTATCTATAGGGGAAACTCATGACCAATTTGGTAAGCATCCAATTAACTTTAATTAAAAAGAATAATAATTGAATAATTGTGGATTTTAAAAGAGTATGATGGGCCTTTAAAATTTTTATGGGCTTTAGTAAACATTAATTTAATAAATTTAAGGGAAAATTTCATAGTTCAGGTGTATTGTTTACACCTATTCACAAATCAGGTACATAATTCAAAAATTCAAAATTCAGGTATCTATATAATTAATTGAAAATATTTATTAATTTAATATAATAAATTCACAGTTATACGATTAATGGTCACGGATTCATAATTATAGGTCACAGATTTATTTTCTAGTCACATATCATCAAATTAATTGGTCGCAAATTATTTTGAGGTCGCAAATCTAATATTTTATAGGTCACAAATTATTTCAAGGTCACATATCCAAAATTTACAGGTCTCAGATTACTTCAAAGTCAAATTAATTGGTCACACTTAAACAGTTGGTTATATATAACTAAATGATGGTCACATAGCAGCACAAAACATCAACCACACAAACACTATCACCATCAGCACACAAAACACCATCTAAACCCCACCCAAACTGCCAGATCTATCACCACAAAATCGCCATCACCAACACCAGACCCACAATATCGCCACCAACCCAAACTACTTCTGCTTCGTGTGGGTTGTTACAGTGTTCCGACGATTTCATTTCACCACTAGAGTGGTGGATCTGCTTCGCGATTTCATTTCACTACCTCATCTCGTGGTGATTCGCGAAGGGAAAAGTGCAACGACGTGGTGCTTCTTCATTACAATAGCACCAGCGAAGGGTACTCCAGCAATGACATGCTCCAGTGGCGACAGCGTCTGACGGAGAGGAGACGTAAGATGGAGTCAGGGAGATGAAGAGAAGGAGTCAGTGACGAGAATGAGATGGAGAGTAAGAGTGAGAGCGAAATGAAGAGAGATGGGAAATGATTAGGGTTTTTAATTGAATTGGGTAGTTTAATTATATATAATACCTGATTTTTGCATAAATAAATTTCACATCCTGAATTTTGAATTTGAAAGTTTTAGTACCTGGTTTTCTGTAATTTCCTCTAAATTTAATTGGACTAATTATTTAGATCAATGCAATCCAATTTATTTAATTTTTTATGTCTATAAATGCCCCTTCAAGATTTATTTACTTATTATGAAATAAATAAATTAATAAATCTTGATTTTCGATTTAAAAAAATCAATTTAGAATTTGTTTTGAACTTGAACTTCCCATTAGTAAACTAATACAAATAAAAATTTGAGAATAAACTATGAATTTAATTTAGAATAAAATTCGTATCCTTCAAATTTGAGAGCAATGATTTTTTTTTTACGTGAATTGTATTTGATTATTTATTTATTTTATACAATCAATAACTAATTCAATTTTTGAACAAGCCTTATATCCTTAACGGTAAGTTGGGTTTAAGTGAAGTCCGATACACGCCTATTCATATGAACGAATTATGAGATTTAGAAATAAGTATGTTAAATTTAAAAATAAAGGTCAAGAAATTAGGTTACTTCTCTCTCTCTCTCTCTCTCTCTCTCTCTCTCTCTCTCTCTCTCTTTGTTATTTGTAGTTTTGGTCATCGGTAGAAACAAAAACCAATTGGATTCCAATTCGTCACTTTGATTTTTGCCATGGAAGAAACCTTTATAATTTCAATCTTTTTTGTTTCTTTTTCTTTTTGTTTCCTTTTCTTTTTCTTTTTCTTTTTTCAATTTATTTTCATTTCTATTCTTTTCATTTCTTCTTTTTTTATATTTTTTAATTGATATTTTATTTTACCCATTTTTCGGTTGATTATTATTATTATTATGGTTGTTTTAATAAAATTGAAACTAACATTCTTCATTATTTTTTATTTAGGGACTCAACTTTTGAAACAAATCAAGAATTTTAAAGTTTGAGAATTCCTTAGTGTAGAGTTTAATTTTTTTTTTTTTGGGCAACCATTTTAGGTGTTCAAAAATTATGAACAGACTTAAAATTTCAACCCTTTTCATACCCATTAAGGAACAATGGCTGTCAACTTTCACTATGCAAAGCATTTTATGTTGAGAACTAATGACCGTCTTCTTTGACCGTTCAAGGCATTTTGTATTGAGGACAAAGAACTGGCTCCTTCAACCATCAAAGGCACTTTATGTTGGGACTCAAAATTTTCTCCTTTGACTAGGCACTTTGTGTTAGGGACAAGGACTTAATCCTTCGATCATCCAATGTACTTCGTGTTGAGGACAAATGACTACCCTTTCGACCGTCCAATACACTTTATGTTGAGGACCAAAGATCGACTTCTTTGACCGTCCAATACACTTTTTGTTGAGACCAAGGACCGGCTCCTTCAACTATCTACGACACTTTATGTTTAGGATCAAGGACCAACTTCTTCGACTGTCCAATGCACTTTATGTAGAAGCCATTTATATATTTGGGAGATTCGTAATTTTAGACAATAAAAGAATTTAGAAGATTTACTCTCCTTTTTTGTTTGCTAATTTTATCTCTCTTTTTTTAGGAATGACGGGAACAAATTCTAATGATAGAGTACACTTCTGATATCCATGAAATTGTTGAGCTTAAAAATCAAGTCAAAAGCTACCTTCTTTTGCCTGGTATACGAGATGAACTTTGATATGATCCAAGAGTCGAGCCCGACGAAGGCAAGTGCGAGAGGAGACCCATTGATAGTCGATGGCGGACCAATGACGCGATCAAGGGCAAAGCAAGTGAAACAAGCGATGGGATTGTTCGTTCAAGAAACTATTGATGGAACCATGTTCGGGACTCAAAATGGAGCAACTTTTATGTTCGGGTCGAAGGTCGAAGCAACTTGGATCAATTTAATATTGAAGGCCGAAGACGGAGGCAAATGATAAGCCTATGCGACCGCATAGGTTTATGAGGCTTGCGATCGCATGGAGGCGTACTGAAACTCAAGATGAGATTTTTGGTTGAACCATGCGACCGCATGAAAATACACTATGCGGTCGCATAGGCCAAAAATTTGGCGAATTGTCTAATTTTGGCAATTTTTCATATTTTGTTAGTTTTTTATTCTTTTCCATATTTTGGGGATTATGATAGACTTTTGCATGATTTTTACCTAGTTTTAGGGTTAGTATAGATAGGAGTTTTCATTCAATTGTTAAAAAACCTTTTGACATTTTGATATTGAATTAAAAGTAAGGCGTATTGTCTTCTCTTCATCGTTCTTCATTGATCAATTTCGAACTTATCAAGTCTTAACTTGTGTCATTCAAACAACCGGATTTAATTCTTGGATTGCATGATCAAAGGGTCTTTCAAGCGTCGTTCTTGTTGGGTTTTTTGGTTCGACTTTCTTTTGGGTTAATCCTAAACACTTGGATTAATTTGACTTTCTTGGATTCGTCAATCTCGTTGTGGGTTTCGTAGTCAACGTTACTACGGGGTTCGCATCAAACTTAAATTTGGCATCCATAAGCTAACGACAAATCATTCTATTGACCTTCTGAAGCCTTTGTCGGAGTTGCATATGGCCATCATTAGCGAATGTCACAAGAAATTAGAAGCTACCAAGTCCAACCACTCTAACAGTCATATTTCCTTTCAATGTCTTTCGACTCATTATTCCTAGAGCATGGAGTGCACCCTAAGGGCCATAATTTGTGAGAGGACTGATAATAAAGAAACACAATGTGGAAGTGCATCTGTTAGTCGTGGAGAGATTTCCTTTCTTCCAAAGTTTTGGAAGTGGTTTTTATGGGTCCAAAAGCTCCTACTCAAGAGGAATCTTCGCGAATTAGCATTTGCATTATCGTCGTCTAAACTCTATTTACAAAGTTTTTTGTGAGGTTTGATATTCAGAAACCAATACTTTTGTGACTGCTAGTGGTGAAATTGGCAGTTCTCTTTGGGACATTCATAAGATAAGTAGACTTTTAGTCATAGGTCACTATTATAAAGTAGTCTCAAGCCTTTCAGATTTGATGAATCACCTCCCCAAGTCTTATCTGTACCTCTTCAATATTTTTGCACTGATTGCCAATGCGATTGAATCTAATTGCGCCAATCATGAAGATTAGGTTAATTTTTGGTTTTATGAGAATGATTGTACCTAGAACCCTCGATAAAACAAAAATTATATGAATGCTATAAATTCAAATCCATTCAAGAGGCGTCATCAAAGGGTATCAGAGGAAATACGGAGGGTTGTAGTGGTAGACAAGCCAAGAAATATTTCTCAAAGGGATTGGCTAATTGGAGCAATTTGTTAATAACTTTGTTTATGAAAAAAGAAGAGGAATTAGAAATAGCAGCTTATCTCTCCCTGTGGTTTTGTCATTTCGTTATTCCATCCGAGGACTACTGTATAAGAGTTAGGAATTTTAAAATATTTTCTAAAGATGATGGGCAGGTACATTTATAGCCTAGATCCTCACATATTAGCAAGTATTTATAGAGAACTTACACGAACGTTGAACCATCAGTTGAACCCGGACAAGAGTTATTCTCGTCCTATAATCCGAAGATATGTTGGCACTTTTTTATGCTTCGATTGCAACTTATCTCGTCCGAGGTATTTATGTTCATGTGGGCAAGAGTTATTATCGTCTTATAATCCAAATATATGCTAGCACTTTGAATGCTTTCCAGTCTTGGGAGAAAAATGCTTTTGATTGTCGGGACCTTATCCATGGAATGATGGATATCAATGACTTTTGCTAGAATCTATTTCTCTCATTATCTCATCCTAATGTACGAGTGGATGACTAACCAAAGTTTATAGATACCTTAGAATTTATGATGAGTATTCGATTTAAATTTATTTCTTGTTGCTGAGGAAACATCCCTTCCATTTTTTAGGTGTATAATCCTCACAGGTTTGCTAAACAACTTAGCTTTAAACATAAACTTCCTGGTTCACTAAGAAAGTAGGATATTGCTCCCAATGCAGGCAACATGTATCGCATTTAGTTATCTTTGACTCAAGATGATATGTGGGTCTATATTTCATATTTCAGAGTATATGAAGGATACACATCTAAACGTTGATGCGAAGTACCAAGATTGGTGGAATAATTAGGTGTTGCCAATCTTTACCAAGGTTCAAGCACAAGTTTTATCTTCTAGTGAGAGCCGTGACTTTGTTCTTGATCTGGCTTCGAACGGTAATAGCCAAGGGGTTAAACCCTCCAAATACTGTTCCTGGAGAGACTTCTTGAAAGAGAGAACCAAACTTTCAAAATGAAAGAGGTATTAAGAAGATTAAAATTATTTATGTATTTATTTTTGAGATAATACTTCATTGTTTTAGGTTTTCCAAACGTCCCTAAATGACTAAATTTCTCTATGAATCCAATTTTTTTGCTAGATCAGACTAGCAAGAATGATTAGAGAGTGGATGCACTTCAAGAAATAGACGGCCACATGATTTTTCATGGCCTTCCTAGCAAATACCCAAACACCATTAATGAAGGTACTTCGACGCTTAACGTAAATGACTTTAATAATGAAAATGAAGTAAATTTTGAGACCGTGAGGGTTAATATTTCAGAGATCAATCAATAGTCCCAATTGTTCCATCTTCATTGGCTTTAGTTAACATTCCCCCTTCGAAGACAAACAACCATCTGCCTGCTCTAATTTGTTCTTCCACGTTTGGTCCTCTTTCGGGATAACTCAAGAGCCCCCTTATTTGAAGGTTGCTATACAAGAAGCTATAACTAATTATCTTCAGAAGTGTTTTAGGGACGTTTTGTAGCATGAGTTTCCAACATCCATTCATGGTGGGATGAAAATAATCTAATTCTTCAAAACATGACTACTAGCTCATTTCGCACAGATCCGACACTTTTGATGAACCATATGGATGTGTTTCTTGAGGAAGTTGACCTTTATTTATCCAAAAGAAAGCAATATTTGGAGTGTCCAACTGTTGAAGAAAAGGCTGAGCAATTGAAACTTTTAAATATTCAGCTGGAAGTAGAGGATTCCACGTGTTCTTCGTTGGAAGTTAAAATTAGTCTAAATTTCGAGCTAGACAGACTTCATAATGAATTTCAAACGCATCAGAAACAAAAAAGTATGCTTGGAACTACGATATCGTATTAGAAGAATCACAGACTAGAGACGTCACTGGCATAGCATCCATCAACTAGAAAAGAAAGACCAACCTTAAAGATAGTTTCCTACAAGTGATCAATGGCAAGTGATCTTGATAGAGTTGAGAATTTCTAATCTTTTTTAAGACCTTATTGTATGAACTTTGACTTGCTATCATTATTTTTTTTTATAATGAAATGTTCCTCTTCGAGTCTTTTGTGTACTTTTTTATTGCAAAAAATTGATAAACAAATTGAATAAATTTATTGGTTGTAGCTGAACTTGAATTTGTAATTTATTCGAGCTATCTGCATTCCCAAAAAGGATCAAGTCAAAAGTAGTTCATTACAATAATACAACTTTTTTTTATTTGGGGCTGTTCACAGTTTATCCTCTTGCAGACCAGGGGTACGACATTTATTACAGTGAAAATTTTACATGATAAAGAACTTCAAGCTTAAAAATGCATTAGGATTTTTCTATTGATAAGTCTAATTTGCAGTCCATCTTTGTCAACAATCATGTATGCTTATTAGTAAATACATGAGTAACAAGAAAATAGATCATCCATTTAGGTTGGAACTTGACCTATGTTTTTCTTGTGATTATGATTGGCTTGCATATAGAAAATATCGAATCTTCGACTTGAATTGATCTTAGTCGTACCTTTTTGTTGAAGGACTTCACCATCCAAACATGATGGCATTCCAAGAGAATTTACGCCTCTAATATATTCTCATACAAAGCTTTTATCTCCTCCAATCGAAGTAGGCATTTTATTCTGTTGTCAAACCTATTTTTTATGGCAATTCAAAGTGAAATGATTTGCCACTCCAAAGGAAACACAACTTCCACTCCATACACTAAAGTATAAGGAATGGCTTGTGTTGGAGTACGATAAGCAATTCAATAAGCTCATAAGACTTCGGTGATTCTTTCATACCAATCTCTTTTTTATTTGGAAACAACATTTTTAGCATGCTGCATGATATTTTGTTGAATACCTGTGCCAACCCGTTAGTTATCCATTATATATAAAATGAGTTGTATTGTTTGAATCCTAACTTTGCACATAAATATTACAAAATGATTTGCCATTATCAGTTATGATGTGTCGCGGGATCCCATATCGATAAATGATTTGGATGCGAATGAAATTCTCAACATTTTTTTTTGTTATACTTTCGTCAATGGTATGGCTTCGACCCATTTAGAAAAGTAGTCGGTCCTAGCGATGATGTATTCATGCCCAACTGAAAATTTTGAAGTTATAAGTCCAATTACATCAAGAGCCCATGCATTCAATGACCAAGATGCTATTGTTGGATGTAGTGATTCTGGAGGTTGGTGGATGAAATTTGCATGGACTTGACAAACTTCACATTTTCTTATATAATCCCTGAAATCTTGTTACCATAGTTGGCCAGCAGTATCTCATTCTTTTTATTCAAAAATGGAGTTTAGGTCTAGATTGATAAGTACCACAAATTCCAAAGTGGACTTCTTCTACAACATGTATTGCTCCTTTATTACTTAAATATCGAAAAAAACTCCATCAAATGATTGTCTCTAATCTTCTCTTTCCTCATCCTCGATTACTACAACATTATTGTTTTCTTCCAAATTACTGGGCAACAACGACGGAAGCATCCATCTTTGAGCAATTGATATGGAGTGGTAAAAATCTTCATTTTACCTAGTTAAAGCAGTGCCAAAGTAGTTAAGGCATCAGCTTCCCTATTCAACTTTAGGCAATAATTTCATTTTTACTGAATTTAATCGTTTTATAAGCGTTGATGGATATTTATGATATAATTCAAGTCTGAATTACAGACTTCATACTTGGCTAAAAGTTGGTTGATTATCAATTTAAAATCTTTGAAGACTTCCAGCTGATGGATATCCGTATCTACTATTGTTTCTAATCCAATGATAAGGGCTTGATATTTCGCCATGTTGTTTGAACATTTCTCTATTAAGGTAAAGAGTAAGGTATGACAAGATCATGAGGAGTGACAAAGACTATTCCTACTTTGGCACCATAATTTCAGGCTGTCCGTTGAACTATAATCTCCATGATGGTATATTTTTTAGTAAATAGAACTTCTTCATCCGAAAGGTCTTCCTGAAGTTCTCATTATACTGGATTTGGATGGATGGTGAGAAAATCTGCTAGAGCTGGAATGAATTTGATATCGAACTCGAACAATAAAAGTACCCATTTTCCAATCCTTCTAGAAAGAATCTGCTTGGATATTATGTACTTTAATGGATCAATTTTTAAAACAAGATTGATTGTATGTGATAGCATCTAATGTCTCAATTTTTTAGCTGTGGCGATCAACGCGTGGCATATTTTTCAAATAGGTGAATACTTCATTTCAGTACAGAGTAATAGAGAATCTTCTCTTTTCCTTCATCGTTGATTTGGACAAAAGTGCTAATTGTGAATATTCTTATACTACAATATAAAGAGTCAATGGTTTCCCTGGGATTGAAATTGTGAATACTTAAAGATGGGACAAATATTGTTTAATGTTTTGGAAAGCATTTCAATAAGCATCATTCTACTTAAATGGTACATCTTTACTGATTTGTTAAATGGATGACAATGTCCGGTAAGGTTAGAAATAAATCTTCGAATGTATGCAAGTTTTTCTTGAAGGCTTTATAACTCATGCACATTTCTTGGCTTTGGCATGTTGATTATGACATCAATTTTGGATTGATCTATTTTAATACCCCCAATGTCGAACAATGAATCTAAGAAATTTCCCAGATGTAATAACAAATGCACACTTCAGTGGATTTATCTTCAGTTGATGTTGTCGAAGCCTTTTAATACATCCCGTAAATATTGTAGATGATTGTCACGTTTCTTTATTTTAACAACAAGATCATCTACATGGAATTTTACGTTTTTATGTAGCATGTCATCGAAAATCTTTTGTATTACCCACTGGTAAGTTGTCCCTTTATTTTTAATTCAAAAGGTATAACTTTGTAACAATATATGTCCTTAGGAGCATGAAACGATGTAAGTTCTTCATCTTTTGGATTCTTCCATATTTGGTCGTATCCGAAAGATCCTTCTATGAAAGATAAGACTTCATATCCCATAGTTGTATCTACCATCAACTCTGTTATTGAAAAGTGGAAAATCATCTTTGAACATCTTGGTTCAATCTCGAAAGTGAACACAAACTCGTAATTTGTCCATTCTTCTTTTGATAGGAACAATGTTCGAGATCCAAGTTGGGTACTTGACTCACATTTGCTTCAATAAGTTTGTTGACTTTCACTTCAATTTGAGTAATCAGTTCTGGCCAAAATATTCTTTGAGGTTTCTTTATTGGTCAAACTCCATGTCTTATTGCAAAGTAATGAACTACAACCTTCGAATCTAATCTCGACATTTCTTTGTAAGACGATGCAAATACATCTTTGTATTCCTAAAGCAAATAGATGTACTCGAATTCTTCTTTTTGACTGAGGTAAGCACTTATAAACACTTTTCTCGGGTCTTCTTCAGTCCACAAGTACAATTATTTTGAGTTATTATCAATCTTATCAATTTGAGCAAATGAAGAAGGATCTTTGCTTAACCTTTGGAAGATAGAAGCTTTACCCTTTATGTCAACTATCGTGAAAGGTTATCCTTTTAATCTTTTAAACATCGAAACTCTAGCATTCTCATTTTTAATTTGATTGAACTCTAAAAGTTTTGGCTCTTCCATTTTCTTTTATGTAACTTCATAAATTTGAATCATGATTGGGCTTGAGAAAACCTTCTTGACTTTTATCTTTCTCGGTAGATTTGGATCATATCCAGAAATCGTACTTAGGTCGCGACATGAGGTATCCATTAGAATCAAAAGAGATACGCCCATTCAAAAGGACAACTTCAAGATTGCCTAATTTGCGAGGCTCTTCTTTCCCAAATCTGGCATTTTTAAATAACTTTTTGACTTGAGGATTATATCATCTTTTGAAAGTCTATTTTAATTCATCGGCTCCTTTAGTGCCCATCATGTTTGGATGAGCTAGATATGTAGAGCTTTGATCGTAGCCATAAAGACTTGTCAAGTTGTGGATTCAATATGTTCAAAGACTTTACCTTCGTACTCATCCGGATTGATCAATGCTACGATTAAAGCCATTTGATCATCAAAAGAGAGACTAAGAGACTCTACTAAACTCGTATTGGAAGGAATATTATTGAGTTATGAAATAGTCTTATTCTGCTTTAAACTCTATCCTGATACGTTTTTCATTTCATTTTTCTCCTCTAAATTGATAAAATTGGAGGTAAAACATTCTTTGGCAAACAAATCCTTGGGAAAATAATCACCCAAGGTTGGTAGTCCAGAAACAGCCTGTGAAGCCAATTCTACTTCTTTAATTTAGTAGTCAGTATATATTCTAGATTTGACTTTAGACCTTTTAATTTGGTTGTTTCTTAGTCTCCTTCTTGGTCTTGACTTCTCATTATAAACACTAGAACTTGGGAATCATAGAGCCTTTCGATGACATTTTTTTACAAGATTCCATGTTTCCTGATTTTCTTCTAGTGTTAAATCTTTATTTGGTTGGACTTTTGGACTCAATGCTCATAATTTTGGTTCTGCAAGAGGAATAAAATGTGATATTTTACCTATTTTGTCTATATTTTTCCTTATTGCTTCTGAAGGTGGACTACCTCGTCTTCAGACTCTAAATTGAAATTCCAAACATCCGAGTCATCTATCATAATTACGTAGAAGGTTGGACGATTGGATACATGTGGTCCATCCATCCTTGGATAGATGTAATTGATGGTGATTTCTCAGTCTATCTTAAATTCCACCAGGATGGCTCTTTTTGGAAGTTGAGGTCCAAACTCCTCAATCGATTATTTACTATCATCGAGTATACGAGAAAATGTCCGTTCTTTCTTAATCCAAATGAAACCATCGAGCAAGCGATTGCTAGATTTTTCCTGTTTTCAAGTTTGATTTTATTTCTGTATCCAAGCGAACGATAAGATCTTTTAGGACGAAACATTTTTTTCATTGGGTAAATGATAATTCTATGGAATTTATAATACTTAGGATGATTAATCTCACAAACTTCCTCAGGTCTTTTTGATGCTGGAAGTTCGATTATTTTCTATTCAAGAAGTTGATCTTGCATTCTAGAAATTTCAGATTCTGAGAATGGGTGCTTCTTCTCTTCTAGATCTTTCAGGGTTACATGACCTCTGCTTTTGGACTTGTCCTTTATTATGTTTGAACTTTGGCTTTGATTTTGGATTTGACCTTGACTTTTGGAAGCCTTTCTTTACAGAGATAGTGGAGATTGTTATAGCTTCTTTGGACTTACCTGCCTTGACGTCCTTTTTTATTTCCATCTTAGGTCTTTCTTGTCATCACTTGGTAAGTAACTTCCATGTCTGACAATTTGGAGCTCTATGTCATTAACACGTGTTGCCAACTCTTCAAAGGAGTGAGCATATTTGCTTGGAGATTATAAAATAATCCCCAATGCGTGCTTTGTATACAGATATCGATGGAAGATGCTTTGCTGAATTGTTCTTTACAATTAGGCACAAGATTTCCCCAGCATTTGATATACTCTACAACAGGCTCTTCCTTGCTCTATTTTGTTCAACCAAGTTTTGGAAGGCTTGTTAGGATTTTTCGCTCGAGTTGATCCCAATTTTCAATTGACCCAGCTCGTAAATTTGTATGCCGTTCAAATGCAGCACCTTTAAGGGAGCGTACAAACCGCTTCACCATCGTGTCATTGTAAGTACCTGTATTATTACACATCTCATAAATGAGCAACATATTGCTTTGAATTGCCCTTCCCATCTAAACACTGGAATTTCGGAGCTTAGTAACCGAGTGACATCTTTATTTTATCGATTCAATGACTATAAGGCTTGGCGTATACTAATGAAGATTGTAATGAGCCACCATACTAGGTATGAATGTTGCCTGCAATCATATTTTGAATGTGTTGGACGGATAGAGAGCCAACAGAGAGTTTAGTGGTGTCATGGATGAGCTTTATTACTTACTAATTTTGATTGAATGAGAAATTAGGGCCATACTCGAGCCGCTTATGACATGAAAATGGTTGGATATTTAAAGTAGAATTCTAGTAATTGTTTGTGAGTGAGAAGTCATGTCTTTTCGGACGTGACTATTCCAGACATCCATGTATTTTCATTTCAGAGGCATGTCTTTTTAGATATGTACATTTTCATATATGTCATTCCATAAAGTTGTGTCCTTTCAACACTTTACATTTATTATAGATAGGTCCCATATGCGTGCAATATTATATGATCACTTCATTTTGGATCTTGTGTTGTCAAATTTTTGCATATATCATTATAGTCCATAAGTTATTTTTCCATCCATTAGAAGGATAGTTTACAGAGTTAAAAATATCAATAAATTCACTAATTTTCGTAATTTGAAGTGCTTTTATTACAAAATGTGATGATTGCGTCTCTACAAATAAGTATGGAAAACTTTTACTAACTGCATGGGTCATTATCATTTTTAGAAAAAAATTATTCAATTCTTACCTTGACCTAAATATTTTTTTGTTATGTTCAATTTTCCTACATTTTTAGTAACTCAAGATTGTGTCCAATTTTCTAATTGCGTGTGCATTCTAGCGTAAGAATATAAATTTATCCACTTACAAACAATTTTAATATGATAACTAAGTAATACTTTTATATTTATTTTGAAAATTTAACTTACATGCATTTGTGTTCATTCTATTTTTATATATTTAATCCAATCTGATGCTTTATTTATGACTTGGAGGACCTAATATCTATGTAATTTATATTTTGTTCCCGTAATGTATGCTTCAAAATAGTTGTAGGATCAAATTGTCACCCTTGAATAGTTCGAGACAAAAATTGCCACTTTAGCATAGTTGGGGGATGAAATTGACATGTTGGAATAGTTGGAGGATAAATTTGTTGTATTTCATTAGTTGGAGAACCTCCTTTTGCTTTTGAATAGTTGTAGTACCAAAATGTCGCTTGAGAATAGATGGAGGATTTTAATTTGTCCATGCATTAGTTGGTGGACCAACTTTTAAATTTTGAATAGTTGTAGATCCAAATTGTCTCTTTCAAGTAGTTTGAGAACCAATTTATTGCCTTTGTATAAGCATTTTGCCAAACTGCCCCTTAGCATGGTTGGAGGACTGGAATATATTTTGTTTATGGTAAGAAGATAAAATTGACGTCAACCATTAGTTAGATAAAATTGTTGATTTTTTCTAAGGACCAAAAACAGAAACTTTTAAAATTGTACTAGTTTGTGAAAGATCAAACTAAATGTTTCTAATCATCAAAGGATCAAATTAGTTATTTATAATAGTTGAAGGATCAATTTAGATATTTCACATAGTTTAAAGATCAAATTAGATAGTTTAAGTAAGTTGAGGGTCGAATTAGATGTTTCTACAAATTTGATGATCAAAATCCACGAGTTAGAATTTTCACATAGTCGAGATCAAATTAGATATTACAAATAATTTGAGGATGGAATTTGATGTTTATATTAGTTGAAAGTGAAAATTAATTATTTCTGACAGCTGAAGGATCGAAATAAATGATACTGAAGTTGTAGGATTGAATTATATTGTAATAATAAGGATCAAAATAGATGATAAAGAAAGTTAAAGGATCAAACTAAACTATTCAAATAATAGTTGCAATCATTCAACTTTCAGAATCATCCAATGCAATCCTTCAACTTTCCTTATCATCTATTTCCACCCTTAAACTATTTTAATAATATAATTCCATCCTTCAACATTTTGGATCATCTATTTTGATCCGTAGGCCATCTCCAATGCATCCCTAAAACACTAAAATGCATCATTTTTGGTGCAAAACAACTCCAATAATATAATTCTATCCTTCAGCATTTTGGATAACCTATTTTGATCCATAGGCCATCTCCAATGCAACACTATACTTGCAAAGTGAATAGTGTTGCACCAAATTTGTCCAAAGTCATTTTTACCCTTTCTTTTCATTTCCTGAATAAACTGATTAAGGATATTTGTGTTGTTTGTGCTATATATTTTTTAATACAATAAATTATTATTATTATTATTATTATTATTATTATTATTATCATCATCATCATCATCATCATCATCATCATCATCATCATCTCATCATCATCATCATCATTTAAAATTTTAAATGTAAAAAATAATAATTGATAAATCAATTAAAAGGAGAAAAAAAATTTAAAATATAACAAACACGATTAATTCTTAAAGTTAACATGAAATATAATAGATAATTAAATAAATAATGAATTTTTATATTTATTAATGAATTTAATTTTTCCTTATTTAACGCAATTATTTATTTAGTAATTTATGTATTTATAGAATAATTAAATAAATAACATTTCAAATAAATAAATTATTAATAATAAAAAAGAGAAGAAAATGGTTAAATACTGTTCATTTGGTGTAAGTTTTGATGTAATGGTTGGAAATGAATTTTAGTTTGATGAAAGATTTGGTACAAAATTGAACAAATTTTGGTGCAACGCTGGAGATGACATTAGATTATAACATAAATACAATTCAATCTTTCAACCTTCATAATCATTCAATTAGATTAGCTTTCCTTATCATCTATTTCGGTTCTTCTACTATTATGAAAATCTAATCCGAACCCTTAAATAATCTATTTCCATCCTTTAAACTATTTTAATAATATAATTCCATCCTTCAACATTCTGGATCATCTATTTCGATCCTTGGACTTTTACCTAAAGTCCATTCAATTCTTCGACTTTCATAATCATTCAATTGGATTAGCTTTCTTTATCATCTATTCTAGTTATTCTACTAATACAAAAATCTAATCCAAACCCAACTTTCAAAATCGTCTATTTCAATCCTTCAACTAATATAACAAGATATATTGATCCTTTAACTTTCAAGATAATGTATTTTGGTCCTTCAACTATTAAAAAATAAACTATTCAGATTCTTCAACTTTCAGGATATTCGACTTTAATCTTCAACTATTATACAAGCTAATTCGATCCTTCAACTTTCATGCTAATCTATTCCGGTCCTTCAACGTTCATGATAATCTATCTCGATCTGTCAACTATAATATAAAGCTTTTTGATTATGAAAAAGCTATTTCGGTCCTTCAAGTTTCACAATAATTTTTCTCAATCCTTCAACTATAATATAAAGCTTTTTGACTATTATAAAGCTATTTTGGTCCTTCTACTTTTAGGATCATCAATTTGACTCCTTCAACTTTTATATAAAGCTAAATTGATCTTTCAGGTTTTAGGATAATCTATTTTAATCCTTCAACTATTATATAAAGGTTCAACTTTCTGGATCATCAATTTCGCTCCTTCAACTTTTATATAGAGCTATTTTTTTATACTCCACCTACTGTAAAAAAAAATTATTAGATCCTTCAACTTTTAGGATAATCAAATTTGGTCCTTCAACTATTATATAAAGCTATCTCGATTCTTCCACTTTCTTGGTCATCTAATTTGAACCTTAAACTATTAGAAAAGCTATTTAGGTAATTCAGATACTATGATAAGCTATTCAGATCCTTCAACTTTTAGGATAATTCATTTTGATCCTTCATCTATATTAAAAGCTATTTCGATCCTTCAACTTTCATTATCATCTTCAACTATTATTTATAACCTATTTTGATCATTCAACTTTCATGATCACCCATTTTGGTTCTTCAGATAGTGAACCAAAAATTGAGTGAACAGGGAGTTATTTGTATTCCATTATAAATTATTGGGGGATATGTACATCCATTTTAAGTAAGGAAATTATCTACTCCATTCGACTAATTCTAAGCTCGAATATGAGCAACCAACTGTCATATTGAAATTTGTCGTATAGAAATCCATGTTTTAATTTTCAATCCACTTTGAGATAAAGGATTCTTCGGAACACAAGGAATATTTCATCCTAAATTAACGAATAAAAGACTTTTGAGTTCTGAAATGAATCAGTGGAAAAATAAAAAGCTATTTAGATCTTCAACTTTCAGGATCTTCTATTTCGAAACTTCAACTACTAAAAAAGCTATTTGGATCCTTCTAATTTCTAGACTATCTATTTCAGTCCTTCAACTATTGAAGTACACTATTTTGAACCTTCAGCTTTCAGGACCATCTATTTGGGACCTTTAACTATTAGAAAAGCTACATGGGTTGTTCAACTTTCAAGATCATATGCTTTGGTCCTTCAACTATTATAGTAACATGTTGGCGATCCTTTCGTTGATTATAGTGGTTAATGGTTTCATTACAACAAAAATGGCCTTTTGCAATATTCATTGCTTTAATGTTACTAAAGAGGTCTATAGCAACATTCTCATAAGTGAATGTTGCCATTGGTGAAGATGATTGAGTTTTGGCAACAGTTTTTAAATGCATGTAGTTCATATCGCTTTTTAATGAATGTTGCAAAAAGTTTATATATTTCTTGTTATCTGCAACAGTCATTGCCTCTTGTGAAACCTACACATTTTGCAATGCTTGGTTAAATGTTCAAACATTGCAAAAACTATCTATTTAACGTTGCGACAATTCACTTTTTCTGCAACGATCATTGCCTCTCGCAAAAACCTACACTTTTTACAACGTTTTGTTGAACGTTGCAAAAACTATCCCTTTTGCAATGTTTACATGAACGTTGTTGAAGCATGCTCATTCATAACATTTGCAACATTCAATTTAACCATTGCTGAAGAGAAATCCCCTTCCAATTAACTAGCCCAAAATCAGTTAACCCAATTTACTCATACCAAAATTAAGAAAAGAAAAACATTAACCCTACATCCACTCGCTCTCTTCTTTCATTCACACCACGTGATAAGTGCATTTTTATGAACTTATTTGGCCACAAAACATTACTAATTATTGATCAAAGCATTTGCATTGTGGCTTAATTCTATGTAATTATGTTTTGTAGGACTATATTGATTAATGTGACGGAATTCAAGAGAAAAGAAACGAAAAATGATAAAAAGGAAGGAAATTCAAAGTAAGAGGATTAAATTGCAACAATTCAATAGTTGATTCGGACCACGCATTAGAACACATTTATAAGGGTTTTCAGAAAGGAGAACAAGGCATGAATGTGAAGATTGACATTAAGATGCAAGGATTCAATTCAAGATTTAAAGCGGTAATGTCTTTCCTTTATGATTTCGTTTGTTTTCTTCTTTCCACCATGTTAGGCTAAATATTTCTGGGCTAGAAAAATGATGAACTTTGTGATATAAATTTTTAATTTTTAGTTTTACATTTTTGACAATTAAAACATGTGTTTGGAATTTGAATGATTTATATGCACTTATTTTCTCCACAATTATTGTGCACGTAATTTGTGTGAGTTTGGTGACTTGTTCTTGCATTCGAGAGTAGTGGAATAGGTTCGACATGGAATAAATCATCGTAGAGTCCGATAGAAGATAGAGATATATCGCTATGCCTTACGTGAATCTTTAAGTGTTCACGAAATCACATGCATTCTTGTATATTTGTATCTGTCATAGAGATATAGTCTGGTGGTATATGAGAGTAGATTCAACACTGCCAGAGAGAGAGTGTTGGATAAATTTAGGAACATTGATTCTTTAAAATCCAACTGTATCATCAAATTGTAAAACTAAGTTTAAAGAGAATTATTTCATGGGGATTCGTAATCCTAGTACATTCATTATTCATTAAATTCATCAAACTTGAATTCTAACATAAATTTGCATTTAGTTTATTTAATTCATACACATTTGCATACATAGTCCATGTTAGGTTTAATCAAGTTACAAAAATCACATTTGACAATTTTGTTTCGGTTAAGGTCAGGATAAGTAAAATTGGACTAAATCAATCTTTGCGGGACGATATTCGGACTCAATTTATCTACTTTATTACTTATTAACGAACCGTACATTTGCGGTGGTTTAAATCGAAATAAGTAATTTCGTGAACACCACGCACGTGCTTCTCGGTCTCTATCTCTGGCGGTGTCTCCAACTATCGGTTGCCTCTATCTCTAAAGCATAGCTCCCAGCGAGGCCTCGCAGCCATCCATGCTAGCTTTGTTGGAGCGAAATTTTTTTTTGCCTTTTATTTTTTTAAACAGGCATGGCTACCTGAAATTCCAATTTATTGGAGATGGTGCTTTCTAAAAAATTTGCGATGCATTCAAGGGCACAGTAGAGAGAATCACGACTTATGTTGAGAGAAATGAAAAAAAATGGGTAAAGCAGTTCGGAGAATTCCCTAATCGCCTGTGTGTATTGTGTACCATTTTTTTCCTTCCAATCTTTCATGCTCTACTCTTTTTTCCAGCATGGGAACTTGTAGGTTTTCCATCGTTAGCTTGACCAAGGTACTGTCTTTGTTGGATACCGAAGTAGTTTCTATTCTTTTAGGGATTTTTATTTTCGCCAATGTGGTATCTTCCTCTTTAATATATAATTTTTTTTCCAATTTTAATCTAGGATAATTTCATCGTCGGCCTGCTAATGCTTCTTCAACCTACAATTTCAACGGTTCATCGAGGAGGTCGCTACCCACCGTTCGAAGCTTGGTATGATCTCTGTTCTTGTTAAGTTATACCAATGCATCTCTATGCTTTGAGAAAAGTTTTGTAAATTTGAAGTTTAGGAAGTTATTGATTTTATGATTTGAGAAATGTTTCTTCTTTGTTTAATCATTTGCTCAGATGTTTGCTGAGAATTGAAGTTGGCTATCATCTCTGTTATTGTTAACTGATATGAATGCATCATTGTGATTTGAGAAAAGTTTTGTAGTTTTATAATAATTCCTGTTGTGAACTTGAAGTTTAGGAAATGATAAGATTTTGATGATTTGAGGAAAAGTTTCTTTTTTGTCTACTTATGTGCCCATCTGTTTGTCGAGAATTGAAGTTGGGGTATCATATCTATTCTTGTTGAGATAATAAACATGTGGTTCTGAGAGCTGGGGATCATGTGAGATTGAAAATTGCTTTTCCTGTATGGTTCTGAGAGTTGGGAAGGTTGTGATATGATTCATAGGGTAAAAGTTAAAAGAAATAAATGTTGTGAATCTCAATGTTATTAAAATGTTGTTAGCTGTAGGGAATTTACTTAAACATGTGTAGCGAAAATAAAAACAATTTCAATTCCTACCGGAATTCATCTTTATATTTAGATAGGAATTGTGATAAAAGTTATACCTTTTCTTAGATTTGCAAACTCCTTTGCGTTATCTTTGTTCCAGCAACTTAGATTTGCCTCCCATGGCTGTCCAATTGTCCAGCCTCCAATGAATTCTACATAGAGAGCAAATTGCAGCTACCAGAGTTTTCTCCTTTTGTGCTAACAAGAATTATAAGAAATCTCTACCGATTGAAACCCTAGCCATGTATTTATATAAGCCGAAACGGGCTTGGCCTGGTTCGATCCAATATTTAATTAATTCATTTAATTAAATCCCGTCCGTGAATTAATTAATCCAATTAATTAATTCGGGCCTATAAATAATCAACCCAATTAATTAATTTATTCAAAGATTGTTAAATTAATCAATTGACAAAATGTAATCTTTCTATTCTCGTTTGTGTGCGACCCATTAGGTTCCTGACCACGATATCTAACGACTTGAAATATTATTTTGATCTAATCAAAATTGATAAATTAAAACACCCTTATAATTTATCACCAATTCACACTCGCCGTCCCGGATTGACATCTAGCAATGTGTCAGGGCAACATATGTGACGAGAAATGTCACTTGGTATAACAAAACTAAACTTATTCGTTTGCTATGAAACTATAATCTGTTCATCAATATGATCTGATCAATTACAAGATATGGAAGTGTGTCAATCTCGATTATTGATCATATCTTTCATTCTACTATTAAGTCAACGTGAGTTAAAATCTCCTTTTCGATTTATGAGTATACCTTGGCCAAATATTTCGTTATTGACTTAATTGAACGAAATGCAGATCACAATCTCTTATTATCTACGAGTGATGAATCCTTTATTGGTCATTCACAACCTTCATATGGTTCTTGACATACCCGAACGATGCCGTATTAGCGGCCCTTGGTAGATCAACATCCAACACCGTCAAAGTATGACTGTCCTTATATAAGGCACTATGACGACCTCAAGTCAAAGGACCAATTTCACTACCGAACGTTAGAGATTAACCACAGACACTCAGATAGTTATCCATGTGGGATCTCTTAATGGGTCTCCAATGTTTCGTTCTATAACAAAACATCCACGTGTTCATTTAAGTGTCACCACACTTTAGCTCGTGAGATCAGCTACTTACTTCAAAGGTAAGAAATACCATACGTGATGGTCTATTCATAATAACGATATCCGCATTTCGTTATTACTTACGATCATGGATTATTCAAGATCCAATCATATGTAATTTGTATCTCACAATCACAACTCCTTGTGATTAACAAATCACATAAACTTGAATCTTCGGACTCTAATATTTAATGTTATTTATCAGAATATTAATTTAAATAAATAATAGATCTTACCAAAAATAAATGCATTAAACATATTAAAAGTATTTACAACCTAAATTGATTTGATCTAGGACATAACACTTGCAAACTCCCACCTGTACTAGATCCAATCACTCATGTATCTAATGCCATAAGCGTCCACATGACGATCATGTTTCTATTGTGACAACGGCTTTGTCAATGGATCTGCAATATTGTCATCTGTGGGAACTCGCTCTATCTTACATCATTTCTTTGTATAATCTCTCTGATGAGATGATATCGCCTTAGCACATGTTTGGATCGTTGATGAGACCTCGGTTCCTTCGCTTGTGTGATAGCTCCATTGTTATCACAATACAAAGGTATAAGATCAACAATGCTAGGAACGACTCCCAGTTCATTAATGAACTTCTTGATCCAGACATCTTCTTTCACCGCTTCAAAAGCAGCAATGTACTCGGCTTATGTTGTTGAATCAGCGGTTGTCTCCTGTTTGGAACTTTTCCAACTAACCTCTCCATTGTTGAGAGTAAACATATATCCTGATTTAGACTTGCTATCATCCTTGTCTGATTGAAAGCTGGCATTAGTATACCCATGAACGTTTAGTTCATTTTCTTCATAGATCAAGAACACATCTTTAGTCCTTCTCAAGTACTTAATAATGTTCTTAACCGCTATTCAGTGTTTCTCACTAGGGTTTGCTCGAAACCTACTCGTAATACGTAGAGCATATGAAACATCTGGTCGTGTACATAGCATCGCATACATGATAGATCTTATTGCCAAAGCATAAGGAATCTTATCCATACGATTTCTTTTATTATGTGTTTTAGGACACATATTTTGAGAGGTAAATCCCATGTGACATAGGACACAAACCTCTCTTGGACTCTTCCATGTTAAATCTTTTCAAGATTTTATCTATGTATGAAGATTGAGATAAGCCAATCAATCTTTTAGATCTATCTCTATAGATCTTGATTCCTAAGATATACGTTGCTTCTCCCATATCTTTCATGGAGAAATTCTTTGACAACCATAATTTTTACCGATTGAAGCATTGAGATGACGTTTCCCATTAATAAAATGTCATCGGCATATAATATGAAGAATACGACCGCGCTCCCACTTGTCTTCTTGTAAACACATAGTTCATCTTCATTTTTGATAAAATCAAATTTTTTTATTGTCTCATCAAGATGAAGATTCCAGCTTCTAGAGGCCTGCTTTAATCCATAAATAGATCGATTAAGCTTACATACCTTTTTAGCTTTTTTTGGATTCAAAACCTTATGGCTGTGTCATGTACACCTTCTCTTGCAAGTTTCAATTTAGGAAAGCGATTTTGACATCTATTTGTCATATCTCATCATCATGGTATGCAGCTATTGTAAGCAAAATTTGAATGAACTTTAGCATGTCTACAGGCGAAAAGGTTTCATCAAAGTCAACACCTTGTCTTTATGTGTAACCTTTTGCTACTAGCTGGCTTTATATGTATGGACGTTTCCATCCACATCAACCTTTTTCTTGTAAACTCATTTACAACCTATGGGTTTTATCTTACCAGGAAGGTCGACCAAGGTCCAAACCTTGTTCTCATACATCGAATTCATTTCGGATTCCATGGCCTCTTGCCATCTTTTTGAGTCAACACTTGACTTTGGTTTTGTGTAATTTGTAGGTTCATCATCCTCGATTAATAATACTGATTAGTAATTGTGAATTCGTACCTTCTGAGAGGTCAAATTATCCTACTTGATTTACGCTGAGCTGGAGTGTCCTTAGGAGTCTCTACATCCTGATCAGGAGTCTGTCCATCAGCAAGTGTGGGATCAGACTTATGTTCATGTAATTGGTCAACAATATCTGTGTATTCTTGAACTTCTTCAAGTTTTATCTTGCTTTCACTACCTTCTCCTAGAATAAACTCTTTCTCTAGGACTATGACATGTTTTGAGATGAACACCTTCTTCTCAACGAGGTTATAGAACTGATATTCAATTGTCTCTTTTGGATATCTCACAAATATGCATTTATCAGATTTAGCCTCAAGCTTATCTGTTTCATTTCTCTTTACATAAGCACCATAGTCCCAAACTTTCATGTGAGATAATTTGGGTCTTTTTCCTCTCTATAGCTCGTATGGAGTTTTGGCGATCGATTTAGATGGGACACGATTAAGTGTGTAGCAAGCAGCAATTAGTGCATGACCCCAAAATGATTTTGGAATGTTTGTATGGCTCATCATTGATCGCACAATGTCTAACAATGTGCGATTTCTCCGTTCGGATACACCATTATGTTGCGGTGTATATGGCGGAGTCTATTGCGAGAGAATCCCATTCTCTTTTAGATAATCTAAAAACTCACCCTTTAAATATTCTCCACCTCGATCAGATCTTAGCGTGAGAATATGTTTACCGGTTTGTTTCTCTACTTCAAGTTTGAATTCCTTAAACTTTTCAAGTGCTTTATGTTTGAATTTTATCCGATATACATAACCATGTCTAGAATGATCATTAGTAAATGTGATGAAGTAAGAGAAACCACCTCTGATGGTAATTGACATGGGTCCACATACATCAGTATGTATTAGTCCCAGCAGTTCTGCAGCTCTTTCTCCTTTTCCAGTAAAAGGGAATTTGGTCATTTTGCCTAACAGGCACGACTTGTATTTGTCAAAATGATTCAAAATCAGTTGACCCCAAGTATCCATCTTTATGTAACTTAGAAATGCGTTTGTTGTTAATATGACCCAGTCTACAATGCCAGAGATAGGTATTATTTAGATTATCACTTTTATGCCTTTTATTTTCTATACTCATAATAGATGTCTCAATATTAAGAATATAAATTCCATTTTGTAACACACCACAACCACAAAAGATCTCATCTTTATAAACGAACAACGATTGTTCTTAACATTAATTGAAAAATCATTCATGTCCAAACACAAAATAGAAATAATGTTTTTAGTAATGGTGGGAACAAAATAACAATTTTCTAATTCTAATACTAAGCTCGAAGGCAGTGGTAAGAAGTATGTTCCTACAGCTAATGTAGAAACTCTTGCTCCATTCTCCACGCGCATGTTAACTTCTCTTTTCTGCAGTGGTCTGCTTCTCTTTAGTTACTGCATATTTATACAAATATGAGATCCACATCTAATATGTAATACCAAGAAGCTAATGAAGTAGACATATTAACCTCAATAACAAAAACACCTGAAGTAGAAGCTTCGGAAGACTTCTTTCCCTTCAAGCTAGCGAGGTAAGCCTTGCAGTTTCTCTTCCAATAACCTTTCACTCTACAGTAATAGCACGGGTCATCAGATTTGGTAATGTCCTTGCCTGCTTTGTTATTGCCCTTAGCCTTTTTGGATGTTTTCTTAAAACTTTCTTTGATTTTCCTCTTAGTGTCCTTGGAGGATTGAATGGCTAAGACATGCCCCATGCTAGCTTTGATATTAGGCTCCATAGTTTTAAGCATATTAAGTAACTCAGGGAGTGTGCATTCGATCTTATTCATATTGAAGTTCATAATGAACAGCGAATAACTATCTGACAGAGATTGTAGAACCAAGTTAATACTTAGTTCGTGATCCATGATAAAATCCAATTGAGCCAATTTCTCAATGAAACCAATCATCTTCAGCACATGAGCACTACTGAAGATCCCTCTGCCATTTTGTACCGGTACAGTTGTTTGGAGATGTCATACCTCTCTACACCAGATTGTTCATCATATAACTCCTCGAGATGAAAAATCATAGTGTAAGCATCCATACCGTCATGTTACTTCTGCAACTCAGGTGATATAGCTGCAAGCATCACACATGCTGTAATGTTATCGTCATCACTATATTTGTTGTAAGCAGCCACCTCTTCCTCAGTGGAATTTTCAGTAGGTACCTCTGGAAGGGGCTGCTTAAGGACATACCCAGTTTTCTCATGCTTGAGAATGATTATCAAATTATGGTGCCAATCGAGAAAATTTGGTCCGGTCAATTTGTAGGCATCCAATATATCTCTCAAATTCATATGATTACTCATGATTCAAAAACTGTAAATGATGAAAAATATAGAATCAATATGTATTATAATGCATTTGTACAAATTCATTATGGACTTTAATTAAGCGTGTTTCCACTGTTTAAAATAAATTCATGATCCTCAAACATAAATTATTGGAATCCATATTTGATTCCCAATGGGCTGGAATCTCATTCGTTATATCAAGATCTTGAGTGTACTCAATAAATCTTAATAAAACATCTGGGTAGATACCATTATCAATTGTATCTCCATACAACTCCTAGATCATTAAGCTCACAACTCTTTATCTTCACACATTTTATGTGTTAGCTTAACACGCCTCCAAAACTTATCTTCTTGAGTATACTTAACAAAAAATAAATTTTAGTTAAGTTAAACCCATCATTCAGAAATATCAAATATTTTATAGTATCAAACATATCTCTAATAGACCAGTCTTGAGTGTACTCAACAAGTTGAGATCGATTTAGGATTCTCGTTTTTCACTATAATGACTGAAGGCAAACAATACTGTATTAATATTTTAATGAGAGATTTAACATGCAATGGTCTCATCAAGTAATTATATATATCTAATCATGCATCGACTATGCGAATAAACATACAAATAATAGTTTGGATGATTATGGACTTATTTTATCTAGTTTTCCCGAGTCAAAGGGAAGACTAGTTGGTCAATTTCTAGAGGGTATAGCATTGAATCAATATCAATGCATCATCTCCATGGTTTCCTCCTTTTCTTGCTCCTTTAAATAGTCCAACAGCAACATGTATCCTATACTAGTTGGCA
This sequence comes from Olea europaea var. sylvestris, assembly GCF_002742605.1. NCBI lineage: Eukaryota > Viridiplantae > Streptophyta > Magnoliopsida > Lamiales > Oleaceae > Olea > Olea europaea. The sequence goes on from NW_019228789.1 coordinate 142,367, forward strand.
CACAGACCTAAATGAAATTAGATGATAATAATAATGACAATGGACTTGCAGGTCCAAAATTAATAAAGAGCTCGTAGGCCCATAACAATAATAATAATAATAATAATAATAATAATAATAATAATAATAATAATAATAATAATAATAATAATAATAATGGACTCGTAGGTCCAAAACAATTAAGGGCTCGCAGGCCCATAAACTGGCAAGAATTAAATCAACCATTCAACATGTCCAGATGGTCGAGTCCATAATCATCCATAAATAAACATTCATCACATAAACGTTTCCTATATATTATCTAATATTATATGCAATGTCTCAAGAATCTAGCAATTATAGTCGTCAAAACTTATTTAAATAAATGGGTCAAGATAATTCAATAATTAATCAATCATATTAATTAATTAACTTAATTGGGGGGCCTATTTAATTAAAATCAAATATCAATTAAATCCCGAATTAGAGTCCTACTCTAATTCCATAACTATTGGGCGAAGTTATATAATTAAAATCAGATTTTAATCAAATTTTAATTAAATTTCGGATTATAGTCCAACTCTAATTCTATAAAAAATTTAGGGTCAATTAAAATCAAATTTTAATTAATTATTAAATTAGAGTCATACTCTCATATGTATTGGGGAAGTAGTATTAACCAAAATCAAAATTTAATATTAGAGTCCAACTCTAATAAAATTGAATTAATATTTTAATTTAGGACAAAAACCCCTAAATAAAACAAAAAAAATTCAATTTAGGGTCAAAATTAAATATTTAAGTTAAAATCTAATTTTAACTAAAATATAGAAATCGTCAAATTTTAAATAAATCATTAATTTGGGGCCCAAATGAAACGGGGGTCAAACCTAATAAAATCATAATTTCAAAATCTATTTTGAATTCAAATTCAAAACCCATTTCAAAAATTGCAATTTGACCCAAGTCAAAATTAAAACATAACTCCCTCAATTTCGTAAATTGCATGACAGGCCCTCTATTAAAAAATTGCAAGACAACTCCCAAAACAATTTGCATACGCCCTGCAATTTCATAAATTGCATAAAAGGTCCCTGCCTCCAACTCCCCCAAACCCTAAATTTTTTTTTTTAATTTTTTAATGGTTTGATCGGTCCCGCCCACCCATATTGCTGCAGCGCACTGCCACTGCAATCTACTTTTGATTTCATAAAAATGTAAATCAATTCTATAATAATAAAATATCTTTTTTTTTCTAAAATCAAATTTTGAAGATAAAATTAATACCATAATTGCTAGATTCAAGAATTTGATGAAAAATCAACTTTTGATTTCATAAACATGTAAATCAATTCCTAACAAATATAAAGTTAGTTTTGATACTACTATAAGAAATTTACTTAAACATGCGCAGCGAAAATAAAAATAATTTGAATTCCCACTAGGATTTATTTTTATATTTAGATAGGAACTATGATAAAAGTTATACATTTTCTTAGATTTGCAAATTCCTTTGCTTCATCTTTGTTCCAACAACTTAGATCTGTCTTCCACATTTGTCCAATTGTCCAACGTCCAATGAATTCTACACAGAGAGTAGATTGCAGCTACTAGGATTTTCTCCTCTTGTGCTAGCAAGAATTATGAGAAATCTCTATCGATTGAAAACTCTAGTCATGTATTTATATAAGCCCAAACGAGCTTGATCTGGTCTGGTCCAATACTTAATTAATTCATTTAATTAAATCCCGTCCATGAATTAATTAATCCAATTAATTAATTTGGGCCTATAAATAACCAACCCAATTAATTAATTTATCCAACGATTATTAAGTTAATCAATTGAAAAATTGCAATCTTTTTATTCTCTTTTGTGTGCGATCCATTAGGTTCCCGACCACGATATCTAACGACTTGAAATATTATTTTGATCAATTCAAAATTGATAAATAAAAACACCCTTTTAATTTATTACAAATTCACACTCACCGTCCCAGATTGACATCTTGCAATGTATCAGGGCAACACATGTGACAAAAAAGTCATGTGGTATGACAAAATCAAACTTATTCATTTACCATAAAACAATAATCCATTCTTCAATATGATCCGATCAATTACGAGATATGAAAGTGTGTCAATCGATCATATCTTTCATTCTACTATTAAGTCAACGTGAGTCGAAAACTTCTTTTCGACTTATGAGTATACCTTGGCCAAAGATTTTGTTATTGACATAATTGAACGAAATATAGATCACGATCTCTTACTATCTAAGAGTGACAAATCCTCTATTAGTAATTCACAACCTTCATATGGTTCTTGACATACCCGAACGATGCCATATTAGCGGCCCTTGGTAGAGCAACATCCAACATTGTCAAAGCATGACTATCCTCATACAAAGTACTATGACGACCTCAAGTCAAAGGACCAATTCCACTACGGAACGTTAGAGATTAACCACTGACACTCAGATAGTTATCCATGTCGGATCTCTTTGCGAGTTTCCAATGTTTCGTTCTATAACAAAACATCCACACTTTCATTTAAGTGTCACCACATTTTAGCTCGTGAGATTAGCTTCTTATTTCACAGGTAAGAAATGTCACACGTGATGGTCTATCCATAATAACGATATCTGTATTTCGTTATTACTTACGACCATGGATTATTCAAGATCCAATCGATGTAATTTGTATCTCACAATCACAACTCCTTGTGATTAACAAATTACTTAAACGTGAATCTTCGGACTCTATTATTTAATGCTATTTATCATAATATTAATTTAAATAAATAATAGATCTAGCCAAAAATAAATGTATTAAACATATTAAAAGTGTTTACAATCTAAATCGATTGGATCTAGGGTATAACACTTACATTAGCTTCCTTAGTAGATGTGCTACTGACAATTGAGTGTTTAACCATGCTTTTAAAGGGATCTTCCTGCTTTGTTTTTGTACTAGTTACCACAAGAAATTCTAAGGATGCAATAATTTTCTTAGGAATATGGTTAATTTGGGATTGAAATAACTTTCATAGTATCTACTGATTATTGCAGTTTTTCACCGAAAATACTTGTTTTTACAAATGCTCAAGGTCCTTCAGAAGAGTCATTTTTTGTTGGGGAAGATATTTTGCCAAACCATGACATCGATAATTTTCAGGAAGATATTCCTTATGGGATCTTGGACAGGTCATTAAAGTGAGTTCAATATGTTTTCTTCAATTTCTTTTCTTTAGTCACTTGAATTGAAGAAACAAATTTATTTCACACTTCGATGCTTTTAGCTTAAATATGGGCAAAAAATTTTGATTGTCTGTGAATTTGTTAATAACATGGTAGAAAGTTTCTCATGCCAAAAGTATTACGACTAATACAAAGAGGCAAAGAGAGAACAAATGAAACGGTAGAGGACAATAGAGGTATTAGCAGTCGTGGTCAAATTCAGATCTCAAAGGACCAGAAAGCTCGTAGGTACCCATTGAGAACAAACATTTGAGAAATTGTGTTCCCTTTTCTAAGTGGTGTTGTATCACATTTAATATTTTATGTATGATTCAAAAATTTGTAATGAAATTATTATCATTTTTGTTGGTTAATTTGTGTAAATTATATATATATATATAATATGCAACGGTTAAAAAGAAAAAGAAAAGAAAAAAAAAAGAGAAAGACCTACGGCAACAATAAAAAAAATGTAACAAAAACTAAGGATATAAGTATAAGCAACCGACAAAAAAATTTGTAAAATGTTTTTAGCCACATTTAGTGAACGTTAAAATTTTTTGCAACGTTCAAAAAATACTACAAAAAGTTATTTGCAACATTCATAGAACGTTGCAAAAAAGTTATTAGCAACGTTCAGAAAATGCTGCAAAAAGATTATTAGCAAAGTTCAAAGAACACTGAAAAAAAGTTATTTGCAACGTTCAAAAAATGTTGTCGTATCCAAAGATTCTACGGAAACATCGCATCCCACAACATACACCTAAACGCTGCTAAATGTGATTGGCAGCGTTCTTTGACTGCTGCAAAAGGCTCTTTTTGGTGTAGTGTTTGATTAGTTGTGAATATTTAACAACATATTTGTAAAACTATTTTTATATAAATACATATTTATTTAACTAAGCATTAATTATTCTGCACGTCTTATAAATTAATAAAAAATGTATCAGATTGCTACCTTGTTTGCTGTCTTAATTCTAGGTTACTGCCAAACAAAATAGGCAGCAACACGCTGCCTTTTAATTTTTTTTTTGTATTTTTTTTAAATATAGGCTCGTGAGCCCGAGCCGACGAGCCACATGGGACAGCTTGGGCTTTGCTCATCCCAAAATGGGGCTTTGCTCGAGCCTCGAGTCGAGCGGGCTCGAGCTTTTTCGAGTCGAGCCACGGGCGGCCCTAGTCAACAAGTCTAATTGCCATCCCCATGTATATTACAAGCTCATGAATGCTTAACTCAATATTGGCGCTCTTCATTTATCTCCGAAAGATGAAAGTCTTTTGGTTGAATGCAATTCTTTTCATTCAAATACAATGATTCCCATGAGAATTTTTTGGAATCTTCAATCACAAGGACTTGAATGGAATTTTGAAAATGTTCAAAATTCTACTCCTACTCCTGTTCAAACAATTCCTAATCAAATTCTTACCTTTCCTGATGGAAAAGTTAAGATGACGGTCAAAGGATCTTCTTCTAGGCTTCAAAGATCTTGCTCTTCTAGATCTGAAGACAGACCTAAAACTTCTTTTCAATTTGCTAGAAATTCAACATCTTCTCTTTTTGGTGTTGATTTCAATCCAATTATTCCAAAAACTCAATATTAAGAAAAAGATGAAGATTCTGAAAAACCAGAATCTCAAACTTCTCCAACTTTATCTGATATGGTACCTCCTTCAGAAACTTTTGAACATCAAATGTAATGTTATTTCTTCAAGAATTGACAGAAAAATGAGTTCAAAACTGATCAAACCTTGTCAAAAATTTTCGAAAATTATTTCATAAAAGTTTCTCAAAAGAAGAAAGAAAATCTTTTTGGAAAGAATTCTATGAATTCCCGGAAGATTTGAGTTTTTATGAATAGGCTTATTTCAATTTTTTTTTTTGTTAAAAACTCATTAATCAAAAATTTAAAAATCTATTATATCAAAAATTCATACAACATATACTGCAAAAAAGACTTGGAGAACTCTAAGTGGAGATACTATTCAATCTTCTCATCCTCCTTTGCGGGGAAATCTTTATTTTATATGGTAATACTAAAATTCTTGCTTTCCCTCTCAAAAGAATATCTAATGAACGACTTGATGACGCTTAGGTTGTTCAAAAACATTTTATCTCAAAATAATTATACAAGCATTACTCTTCAATCTATGGGTTCTCAACTCAATAGAATTGAAACAAATTCCAAAGTCGAAGTCACTTCTAATAATTCTAAGAAAGAATTAAAAGATAGTGATGACAAAAAATCTTCAAAATCTAAAGTTACAATATTTCAAATTGATGAAGATATTAAATTTGAAATTCTCAATCTTATTGATTCAAGTAGTTCTGATAATGAGTCTAACTCAATTAGAACAAGTTTTTCAAATACAAGAATAAATTATTCAAGAAATTATCGATCAAATTGATAATTCAAATTTAAAGAAGAAATTTAGTTCTCTTCTTCCTTAAAGTTCAAATCTTCCGGTTGAAGAAATTAATATGCAAAACATATTAAATAGATTCAAAACTGGATCCTTTTCAAAAATTTCAATTTCAAATTTAAAGTTTGAAATCAAGAATATGAAATCTCAAATTTTTGGTTTAGAAAATCAAATGAAAGAAATCAAAATGGAAGTCATCATTCTTAAAGTCAAAGATTTGAATGATGAATATTATTCAAAATTAAATTTTAAATCTAAATTTTCCAGCTACTCATCATCCTCTTTTGAGTCTTCATTCAAAAATTCTCAATTTCAATCTGAAGAAGAAAAGATTAATGTTATTAATTGAAGTCAACTTCAAAAATGGTATCGCAATGTGACTATTGTAGTAAATAAAGAGTTCAAATTCACTTTCAGAGTTCTTATTGATTCTGGAGCTGATCAAAATTGTATTAGGAAAGGTCTTATCCCTACAAAGTACTTTGAAAAACTACTGAACGTCTTTACGGTGCAAGTGGTAAGAAACTCAATATTAATGACAAACTTTCAAAAGCTCATGTTTGCAATTCAAATATTTGCTTCAAAAATATTTTTTTATCTTACGAAAGATTTAGATCAAGAAGTTATTCTTGGTACCTTTCATAGTTCAACTTTATTCTTTTCAAATTGATTTAAAATGTTTAACTACAAATATTTTCAATAAGAAAATATATTTCAAATTTATAGACACTCTTTCTTATAAAGATATAAATTCTTTGAAAGAAGTAGCTATTTCAAAAATTATCAATAATATCAATTTAAAGAAAAATCATATTCAATTTCTTAAAGAAGAAATTAAATTCAAAAGAACTGAAGACCAATTATTCAATTATTGAGAAAATTTCAAAAGCAAATTGAAAATGAAATTTGTTCAATCATTCCAAATGCTTTTTGGGACAGAAAGAAACATGTTGTTTCTCTTCCCTACAATTCTGATTTTCATGAATCAAATATTCCAATAAAATCTGGTCATATTCAAATGAACAAAGAATTATTAGACTTTTATATCAAGGAAATCAATGATTTACTTGAAAAATGTTTAATTCGACCAAGCAAATCTCCTTGGAGTTGCTCCGCTTTCTATGTCAATAATTCGGCTGAAATTGAACGAGGTGTTCCGCGTCTTGTGATCAATTATAAGTCTCTCAATATGACTCTTCAATGGATTCGATATCCACTTCCTTAAAAGAAAGACCTTTTGAATAGATTATTTAAGACAGTCATCTTGTCAAAATTTGATATGAAGTCAGGATTCTGGCATATTCAAATTAAAGAAGAAGATAAATACAAAACTGCCTTCAGTGTTCCTTTTGGTCAATATGAATGGAATGTTATGCTATTTGGTCCAAAAAATACTTCTTCTGAATTTCAAAAAATTATGAATGATATTTTCAATCCCTTTGCAAATTTCATTATTGTTTACATTGATGATATTCTTATATTTTTAGATAGTATAGAACAACATTTTAAACATATCAATGCATTCATACATATCATCAGAAAAATGGTTTAGTAGTCTATGCTAAAAGATTGTTTTATGTCAAATAAAAATTAGATTTTTAGGTCATAATATTCAATTTGATTCAATTATTCTAATTCAGAGAAGTCTATATTTTACTGAGAAATTTTCCAATGAAATCTTAGACAAATCTTCTCTCCAAAGATTCATTAGTTGTGTCAATTATGTTGGTGACTTTATCAAAGAGATAAGGTTGATCTATGACCCCCTTTTCAAAAGACTACAAAAGAATCCAAATCCATGGAGTCACGAGTGCACAATAGCCGTTTAAAAAGTCAAAAAGACTAAAAAATAGTCCATGTTTATCAATTTTTGACCCTAATACTTCAATTATTGTCGGAACTGATGCCTCTGATTTAGGCTTTGGTGGAGTGTTAAAGCAGATTCCAAATGAGTCAAGTCAAGAACAGTTGGTTAGGTTCTATAGTGGTGTATGAACTGGCTCTCAAAAGAACTATTCAACCATCACAAAAGAAATTTTATCAATAGTTTTATATATTTCAAAATTTCAAGATGATTTAATCAATAAAGAATTTATTCTCAAAATAGATTGTAAAGCATCAAAAGAAGTTTTGCATAAAAACATCAAAAATCTTGTTTCAAAACAAATTTTTGCTAACTGGCAAGTTATTTTATCTTGTTTTGATTTCAAAATACTATATATACAAGAAAAATCAAACTATCTTGTAGACTTCCTCAGAAGAAAATTTAAACAATCTTGAAAGTAAAAAGTGAGATGGACTTTTCAAAAGTTGAGAGAAAAAATAAAAAGGTAAATATTCATCTTCTTTCAATTGAAGATTACATTTCAAATTCCCATGCATCTTCTTCCTCTCAAAATACCACATTTGCTTCAAAATTAATTCCTCCTCAAAGCAATATCAATGAATGAAAAGTAACCAATTTCAAAAAAGTTGTTCAAACTAGAGCTGCAAAAATTCCAAAAATCAACCCCTTAAACATTTTCAAATACTTCACAAAAAATGTTCAATATATAGTTCTGGAAATGGAAAGTTTTTGGAACAAAAAATATTATTCTCTCGAAAAATGTCATTTGGATATTTTTTCCCCAAACTTCAATTACCTTCCAAATAACATAAAAAAGAATTGTGAGTTTTATGAAGCTATTTTGACAAAAACAAAATAAGCCATTATTACTCACACTCCAAATTATCAAGATCCAGATTTTTAAAAAAAATTTATTCTTAAAGTTTGGTCTTATAAAGTCTGGGGACAAAAATCTTGGGAAGAAAAACGTATGAATTTATCAAATAGTAAATTTGAACGTTTCAATTATCTTGATTATAAGAATGCTTGGTTTAATGTATTTTATATTCGACCAGTAACTCATTCCTGATTTATATTGTTCCATCAATTTTGTAATCTTGTTTTTTCAAAATGGTTTCAAACTTGGTTCATATACTTTGGCCTTGAGGAAAATATTTGTCCAGTCTCACTCGTCATGGTTATGAATATTTCAAAAAAGAGGCAAAACCTTTTTTACAGCCTCAAAAAAATATTTTATTTCGATTTGCAATAAATCTCAAAGTATCATGAATATTTTGCTGGGAGTTCATTACTGCCCAAGCTGAACAAGAATACTTTGTCAAAAAGATTGTTAGAATATTCAAAATTAAATGGTGGTCAAAATTCCATGAAAAAACTGTTATCCTAAGGTGTACATTCATGGATTTAAGAACAAAGAAATTTGAGAATTCCAAAATTTTCAAACAAAAATCAAGAAAAGCAAGTTGATTTCTTAACTGAAAAATTAAGATTTTTTGTTTGAATATGAAGAATAAGAGCATTAAGAATTGCTCCATCATTGAGATTAATTGAAAAATAGGGATAACAATTTGAATAAACTGGTCCACTTTCTAAATTTGATTCTAAAACAAATAATAATGAATTTTCAAATTTGAGAAGTCTCTTATCTCTAAGAGTTAAGAGAATGAGAATGTCTAAACCAAGTCGAAACAATGGTTTGACAGTTTATAACTATGTATATATTTAATTTCATTTTGGATAAGCTTTTAGTAAGTGAAGCTATATAGCGGGATTGGTGTTAAACACCATTTTAGATTGTAATTAAAATGTGACATTAATTGATGAAATAATTTAGTTCTTATTTGGTAGTATTTTTAAGTACATAGAGCATCTCAAATATGATTTTTATTTATAAAGAGCGTCTTATACATTATAGAGGATATCTATAAATTTAGAGAGTCAAAAACTTTATGAACTCCAACAACGCTCTTTATTTTATCTCTTTATTTTGTTTTTCTCAAGAAATATTTATCAATTTCTTCTTATATTTTATTTAACATAAATTTGTATATGTCAATGATCAATTAATTTAAATGTGTTCTAAATAGTTTAAGAAGTAGATTATTGAAATCTATGACTTATTAAATGAAATCATGGTACAATAAGGATAGAGAATGAGTTTGACACTCTAAGTTAAAATAGAAAGTCTCTTAGAGCTCACTTTTAAGCATTATTTCTTTTAAATAAAAAGCATTTTGTATTTAAAGAGGTTTTTTTTTTTTTTTTTTTAATAAAGATGTTCTTATAGTAGGTTTTTTGAAATTTGTACCTAATAAGTAGATAGTAATTGTGGCTGTGTGGATAAAACACATGCTTGATCAACTTAAATTAAAATTTAAACTTTGTTATACATGCTAAATGGGATTCATATTTCTACATTTAATATCTACTATAAATCGTAGGGTACTTAACAAGTTTTACTACGCCCCCGTTTAGTTTGGACAATAATATACTTTTAGTAAATTTTAATAAAAGTTAGGGAAATGTGTAATAGAAAAGTTGATTAAAGTTGTGGATCCCATTAAATATATAATTGAAGATGAATTTGGAGGGAAAAAAAATAAGTTTTAAGACATGAGAACCAAACAAGAACTCCATAACACGATAATTGTGCAGTTGGATTCACCTAACATGATTTGTTGTGTACAAGGTAAATTTGGCAACATTCACAACAAAAATCATGTGTCAATTCACACCAAACATGTTTTCATGAGGGCCACCGTGGTGGTGCATATCTTCAAGACGGCCACGTTGATAACGCTGGTGGTGCATGGACATGCACCCTTCTAGTAGTCTCCTATAAAGCCATAATATTTCTCCACTTTCACTTCATCATCAAACAATTTAGTAACCATGTCTACTGCATACTTTCTAGTGTTCTTCCTTGGGCTATTGGTTCTTGCGATTCCGGCGGCCGCCCATGGTGGTTCTGCCTATGACGAGGAGAGCCAGAAAACTCTTATAGACCGTTTTTATGCTAGAATCAAGAACAAGCCCTCACGTGTAGCAGCAGTAAAGCCTCGTGATTCTCAACCAGCACTAAAAACAAACATTCATTTAGCAGAGGAAGCATCAAGGAAAACCACCATGAACCAAGAGGGAGAACCTAAGTCCAAGCAAGCAGGTTGTCCACCGGCAGCAACTGCCATGAATCGAGCGGAGCAACCAGCTAAGCCCGCAGGTTGTCCACCGGGAGCAACCTGCATGAATGCAGCGGAGGAATCGCCTAAGCACATGTCTGCAGGTTGCCCACCGGCGGCAACCACCAAGAATCTAGCAGAACAACCAGTTAAGCCAGCTGGTTGTCCACCGGGAGCAACCTGCATGAATGCAGCGGTGGAATCATCTAAGCACAAGTCAGCAGGTTGCCCACCGGCGGCAACCACCAAGAATCTAACAGAACAACCAGCTAAGCCGGCTGGTTGTCCACCGGGTGCAACCTGCATGAATGCAGAGGAGGAATCACCTAAGCACAAGTCAGCAGGTTGCCCACCAGCAGCAACCGCCATGAATCAAGCTGAACTTACAGCTAAGCCAGCTGGTTGTCCACCGGGAGAAACCTCTAGGAATGCAGCGGGAGAAGCAACTAAGTCCAAGCTCGCAGGTTGTCCACCAAAACCAACCTCCACCTAAGCCAGCAACCGGCTCCAATGCTGTGGTGAAAGGGCATAACCCGGCTTCAATACCAAAAGAGGGAAGTGATTGACGACTTTTGTAATGTTGTCAACAATGTAGTTTCTACAAACAAAATAATATTATTATGGAAAACTTTTATTGCAATCTATGTTAAATGAAATCTTACCGTAAAAATGCTTTCTAAAATATCTTGATTGCCATGTTTTGGTTAAGTTCATTTCACAAGGTCCTTTCTTTTGCATAACAAGACATTCATGTTTTTAGTAAATGAACAATTATATGACGAAATCAATGCATAAGGTGCTCGACCTGATTTTAGTGCAAATATTGTTAATAGATCATTTTTGGACAAAATGTACGAGATTCTTGATTAACTCAAGTTGTCATTAAAGCTCAAACAATGAGTTATTTGAGTGAAGATTGCTGATCAAGACATACTAAGCACATTATATGTCATCCAAATGCAGATCGTCTATCATTAGCAAAACTAGCCCAATCTACATCATTGTGATCTTCAACATCTAGATGACCATGAAGTGAGAATATTAATCCTTTTTTGATAGCTAACTCCAAATATCTCAGAATTTTATTTACAACATCTATGTGAGCTTCACTTGGCGCATGCATGGATTGACTGACCAAACTTACTATACATGCAATGTTAGGTCTAGTATGTAATGGATATATCAACTTACCCACAAGGCATTGATATCATTTTTGTTGGTGGAACCTGGCCAGGATATTCACCAAATTTATGATTATCTTCCATCGAAGTCTCTGCTAGTTGGTAAACTAGCATTCTTGTGTCGATCAAAATGTCAAAGTTATACTTCCTATATGAGAGAAATATTTCTTATTTCGAACAAGCTACTTCAATGTCCAAAAAATACTTTAGAGAACTGAAGTCCTTCATCTCAAAAAATCACTTTCTAATTAACATTGTAATACTATCTTTTCTTCAGGGTCATCCTTGTAACCACTGTCATCAACATATACAATAAGGATGGTAACCTAATCTTTTCTATGTTTCAAGAAAAGGTTATGATCTGAGTTACTTTGCTTGTAGTCAAAATTCTTCATTGATTTGCTGAACCTCTGAAATCATGTTCTTGGTGATTGTTTCAATCCATAAAGGAATTTTCTCAGTTTACACACTATATTGCTCTAATTTAGTACTATCTTGAATCCAAAAGAGGAATCCATATAGGCTTCTTTTAAGTCTCTGTGTAGGAAATTTTATTTTTTTATTATTTTTATTTTTTTACTTCAAACTAGTGTACTAGCCAGTCCATGTTTGTTGCTAAATATTAATGTACTAGAATTGTATTGATCTTTACCATTGGAGCAACGGTTTCACCATAATCAATCCCATAAGTTTGAGTATATTCTTTTGCCACCAATCTTGCTTTATATTGATCAATGGTGTTGTCTGAATTTTACTTTACATATCTATCAGCAACCTATTATTCCTTTTCATGTAGGAAGGTTAGTCATTTTCCATGTCGGATTTTTTAGAGGGCCTCTATTTCTTCATTTATTGCATGTGTTCATTTAGGATTTTTTAGAGTTCCTGCACATTACTTGGGATAAAAATAGTGGATAATTGGCATACAAATTAAGCACATGATAAAGAGATCCTATGTAGGGCATGTGATTTGCAATAGGGTATTTAACATTTGCCTTAGGTTTAGGATCATATTTTTGTCTAGGGATCTCTCTACTTGTTCGATGGGTAACTAATAACCTATGTTTTCTATATGACTCCACTCAGTTAAATGGTTTAGGTTTGAGTGTTCAGTTACCTATAGAGAACTTTCAGGACTTAATTGGATGTTTAGAGGTAGTACTGTGGAAAAATTGGGAAAATATATTGAGTATTTTCTGGAGTTGCTGATTTTTTTAGTCTCTTGATCTTGTTGTACTGTTGTAGCTGGTGAATTAGTGGTTACTACATCGTTAAGTATTGTTGGAGGTTGCTCATACTATTTAGAAACTTGGATGATTTGATTCTAAGTGTCTTTTGCAAAGATAGAACCTTGATTCTATGTGTTTTTGCAAAGATAGATCTCTCCTCCTGTAGGAGATGCTCAGGATCTCCCACTAAGTAGTAGAATTCACTCTTGAGAAAAGTAATATCTATAGTGACATAAAATGCCTCAGTAAAAGGGTGGAAACATTTATACCCCTTTAGAGTCTCCTATACCCAATGAAGACACAATGTAACGTACACAGATCGAGTTTGTGGGAATATTCCTGAACATAGGAAACACAACCAAAGACATGAGGTTCAAAGTTTGGTCTAGACGGTACAGTAAGAAGAATGGACAATGTCTGAAATGGAGTTTGACACTGAAGGGTACTAGATGGTGTTCTATTAATTAGGTAAGCTGTGGAACATAGAAATTCTCTCTAAAAATGATGTGGCATGTGGGCTACAAATAAAGAGGCGCAAACAACTTTCATGAGGTATTGATTCTTACGTAATGCTGCACCATTCTGTTGTGGTACGTAGGCACATGTAGTTTGAAGAATAAAACTACTATGACTTAAAAAAATTGGAGATTATTGTTGACATACTCTCCTCTATTGTAAGATTTAAATACTAAAATTTTCTAATCAAATTAAGTAGCAATATATTGATAAAATTGTTTGAAATTTGGAGTGACTTCACTTTTATGTTTCACGGGAAGAATCCAAGTCATTCGAGATCAGTCATTTATAAACCTCACAAACCACTTCAAGTCATGAATAGTGAAAACTCTTGACAGTCCCCAAACATCAGAATAGACAAACATAAACGGCATAAACTTTATTTAATCATAATGGGTGAGAAATATGATGGCCTTTTGCCAAAATGCAAGTTTTACAACGAAAATTTGATTCAGTAAATTGAGAAAATTAATAAGGAAATAAAAGTTTCAAATAACTAGGCATGTCCTAATCGTCTATGCTACAGCTAAATCTTTTTCATCCAAATAGGCATGTCCCCTCTTACATGATGAGCTTCACTTAATCTTTTACTGCAATCTTTTCTTAAGTCTAGATAATTCAACTTTCCCTTTCTAGTACCACATCCAATCACAATCTTGGTGAGGAGATCATGGAAAAGATAATACAATGGCAAAAACACATAGTAAAATTTAGAAAATCAATTGTTTGAGGAATAGATCACAATTCATAGTCAAGCGGCGAGACAACTAAGACATGATCTAAGCTTAATGATTATGTAAGAGATAGGAACCCTTATACCAAAATTGGAAAGGTAATTCTATTAGCACTGGTAACATAAGTTTGGCTAGATGGTTTTCATAGAGTGTAAACCAGTAAAATTGGAAGTCATGTGATTGGTGGTACCAGTGTCAATAATCCATTATCTATTACGAGTATGTGAAGATGTGCAAGAGAAAATACCTGAGGTTGCCACGGCCTTGGAGCCAAATAAACCTATGAAGGTTCTAATATGGTTTCTTGAGATAACTCGGCAAATATGCATCAGACTTTGCTTGAATCCCTCTATCATCCTTCATGGACCCATCCTTCTCGATAACCAATAATCTTATAACAACCCTTAACTGTATGGTTGTTTAGACCACAATTGGCACACTTCATTGGGGATCGATTTTGAGTTGTAATTGATTTCAGATTGGATGGTTAAGATTCCTTTAGCCTTGTTGTAACTAAGGCTACTACTTCAGATTTAACATTAACTTCAGACATGATTCCATGTCTCTCTCTCTCTCTTAATATAAGCATAGGTTGCCTCAAGTTCTGATTTAGGCTCTATTCTCAAAATTTCTCCTTGAATTTGATCAAAATTGTTGTCCAATATAGCAACAAAATATAAACTCAAAGGCAATCCATCTCCTTACATCTAGTTTCAATTGCTGATGGATGTTTCATTTGGCTCGGATTTAATTGGTCAAGTTCTTGGAAAATCTCTAAGAGTTCACTGTAGTAGTTGGCAATGGTCACTCCATACTGCTTTATGGTGAATGATCTTTTATGTAGATCATAAATCACTGCCTCATTAGAACCATCAGAATATGTTTTCTTGATTGCATCCCATACTTACTTGGCTAAGAACCATTAGAATATGTTTTTTCGATTGCATCCCATACCTACTTGGCTATGTCAACAACGAATAAACTGTTTCATCTAATTGGGTTGCATGGCGTCGAATACTTGTTACACCTTTTCCAATGAGGCTCTAAAGGGCCCAGGCTAGCTCTTCATGTCATCTACACATGTGGCAGCAGGCCAAACCCTCATGGATGAGGTGAGCAGAGCCAGATATAGGCACAAAAGTGAAGATCTTCATACAAGATCTTGTAGCAAGTGAGTAATGTGACAACTCAAAAAATTGGCAGCTCTACTCAATCAACAAGTCAAGTTTAGTCTAACATGTTAGGCTTAGGACTGCAGATGGTCATAACATTAAATGGATTGATGCCTATGACAAGAGGCCTCAGCTGCTAGGATGAGGCCGCATGTCTTTTCATCTAACGACTTATGCTCACCATCTTCTATTATAAAGCTCACACTTAGTGTCACTCAGGAGGTAATGTGAGTTTAGACTCTTAAACTTTAACTTTCTCATATCACTATTTGTTATTTCCAAAATCGATCCTTTTTCTTATATTGAAGGCTCATGCCCAGAGCCCTCCCACACTCGTATAACTATCTATATCTCTATGACAGATGCAAATATACAAGAATGCATGTGATTTTGTGAACACTTAAAGATTCACGTAAGGCATAGCGATATATCTCTATCTTCTATCGGACTCTACGATGATTTATTCCATGTCGAACCTATTCCACTACTCTCGAATGCAAGAACAAGTCACCAAACTCACACAAATTACGTGCACAATAATTGTGGAGAAAATAAGTGCATATAAATCATTCAAATTCCAAACACATGTTTTAATTGCCAAAAATGTAAAACTAAAGATTAAAAATTTATATCACAAAGTTCATCATTTTTGTAGCCCAGAAATATTTAGCCTAACATGGTGGAAAGAAGAAAACAAACTAAATCATAAAGGAAAGACATTACCGCTTTAAATCTTGAATTGAATCCTTGCATCTCAATGTCAATTTTCACATTCTTGCCTTGTTCTCTTTCTGAAAACCCTTATAAATGTGTTATAATGCGTGGTCCGAATCAACTATTGAATTGTTGCAATTTAATCCTCATACTTTGAATTTCCTTCCTTTTTTTTTTATCCTTTTTCGTTTCTTTTCTCTTGAATTCCGTCACATTAATCAATATAGTCCTACAAAACATAATTACATAGAATTAAGCCACAATGCAAATGCTTTGACCAATAATTAGTAATGTTTTGTGGCCAAATAAGTTTGTAAAAATGCACTTATCATGTGGTGTGAATGAAAGAAGAGAGCGAGTGGATGTAGGGTTAATGTTTTTCTTTTCTTAATTTTGGTATGAGTAAATTGGGTTAACTGATTTTGGGCTAGTTAATTGGAAGGGGATTTCTCTTCAGCAATGGTTAAATTGAATGTTGCAAATGCTATGAATGAGCATGCTTCAACAACGTTCATGTAAACATTGCAAAATGTTTAGTTTTTGCAATTTTCAACAAAACGTTGTAAAAAGTGTAGGTTTTCGCGAGAGGCAATGACCGTTGCAGAAAAAGTGAATTTTCGCAACGTTAAATAGTTAGTTTTTGCAATGTTTGAACATTTAACCAAGCATTGCAAAATGTGTAGGTTTCACAAGAGGCAATGACTGTTGCAGATAACAAGAAATATGTAAACTTTTTGCAACATTCATTAAAAAGCGATATTAACTACATGCATTTAAAAATTGTTGCCAAAACTCAATTATCTTCACCAACGGCAACATTCACTCATGAGAATGTTGCTATAGACCTCTTTAGTAACATTCAAGCAATGAATATTGCAAAAGGCCATTTTTGTTGTAATGAAACCATTAACCACTATAATCAACGAAAGGATCGCAACATGTTACTATAATAGTTGAAGGACCAAAGCATATGATCTTGAAAGTTGAACGACCCATGTAGCTTTTCTAATAGTTAAAGGTCCCAAATAGATGGTCCTGAAAGCTGAAGGTTCAAAATAGTGTACTGCAATAGTTGAAGGACTGAAATAGATAGTCTAGAAATTAGAAGGATCCAAATAGCTTTTTTAGTAGTTGAAGTTTCGAAATAGAAGATCCTGAAAGTTGAAGATCTAAATAGCTTTTTATTTTTCCATTGATTCATTTCAGAACTCAAAAGTCTTTTATTCCGTAATTTATGATGAAATATTCCTTGTGTTCCGAAGAATCCTTTATCTCAAATTGGATTGCAAAATTAAAACATGGATTTCTATACAAAAAATTTCAATATGACAGTTGGTTGCTCATATTCGAGCTCAGAATTAGTCTAATGGAGTAGATAATTTCCTTACTTAAAATGGATGTACATATCCCCCAATAATTTATAATGGAATATAAATAGCTCCCAGTTCACTCAATTTTTGGTTCACTATCTGAAGAACCAAAATGGGTGATCATGAAAGTTGAATGATCAAAATAGGTTACAAATAATAGTTGAAGATGATAATGAAAGTTGAAGGATCGAAATAGCTTTTAATATAGATGAAGGATCAAAATGAATTATCCTAAAAGTTGAAGGATCTAAATAGCTTATCATAGTATCTGAATGACCGAAATAGCTTTTCTAATAGTTTAAGGTTCAAATTAGATGATCAAGAAAGTGGAAGAATCGAAATAGCTTTATTTAATAGTTGAAGGACCAAATTTGATTATCCTAAAAGTTGAAGGATCTAATAAATTTTTTTTATAGTAGGTGGAGTATAAAAAAATAGCTCTATTTAAAAGTTTAAGGAGCGAAATTGATGATCCAGAAAGTTGAACCTTTATATAATAGTTGAAGGATTAAAATAGATTATCCTAAAACATGAAGGATCAATTTAGCTTTATATAAAAGTTGAAGGAATCAAATTGATGATCCTAAAAGTAGAAGGACCAAAATAGCTTTATAATAGTCAAAAAGCTTTATATTATAGTTGAAGGATTGAGAAAAATTATTGTGAAACTTGAAGGACCGAAATAGCTTTTTCATAATCAAAAAGCTTTATATTATAGTTGACAGATCGAGATAGATTATCATGAACGTAGGAGGACCGGAATAGATTAGCATGAAAGTTGAAGGATCGAATTAGCTTGTATAATAGTTGAAGATTAAAGTCAATTATCCTGAAAGTTGAAGAATCGGAATAGTTTATTTTTTAATAGTTGAAGGACCAAAATACGTTATCTTGAAAGTTAAAGGATCAATATATCTTGTTATATTAGTTGAAGGATCGAAATAGACGATTTTGAAAGTTGGGTTCGGATTAGATTTTTGTATTAGTAGAATAACTAGAATAGATGATAAAGAAAGCTAATCTAATTGAATGATTATGAAAGTCGAAGAATTGAATGGACTTTAGGTAAAAGTCCAAGGATCGAAATAGATGATCCAGAATGTTGAAGGATGGAATTATATTATTAAAATAGTTTAAAGGATGGAAATAGATTATTTAAGGGTTCGGATTAGATTTTCATAATAGTAGAAGAACCGAAATAGATGATAAGGAAAGCTAATCTAATTGAATGATTATGAAGGTTGAAAGATTGAATTGTATTTATGTTATAATCTAATGTCATCTCCAGCGTTGCACCAAAATTTGTTCAATTTTGTACCAAATCTTTCATCAAACTAAAATTCATTTCCAACCATTACATCAAAACTTACACCAAATGAACAGTATTTAACCATTTTCTTCTCTTTTTTATTATTAATAATTTATTTATTTGAAATGTTATTTATTTAATTATTTTATAAATACATAAATTACTAAATAAATAATTGCGTTAAATAAGGAAAAAATTAAATTCATTAATAAATATAAAAATTCATTATTTATTTAATTATCTATTATATTTCATGTTAACTTTAAGAATTAATTGTGTTTGTTATATTTTCAATTTTTTCTCCTTTTAATTGATTTATCAATTATTATTTTTTACATTTAAAATTTATTTTAAATGATGATGATGATGATGATGATGATGATGATCATAATAATAATAATAATAATAATAATAATTTATTGTATTAAAAAATATATAGCACAAACAACACAAATATCCTTAATCAGTTTATTCAGGAAATGAAAAGAAAGGGTAAAAATGACTTTGGACAAATTTGGTGCAACACTATTCACTTTGCAAGTATGGTGTTGCATTGGAGATGGCCTATGGATCGAAATAGGTGATACAAAATGTTGAAGGATGGAATTATATTATTGGAGT
The DNA here is from genome assembly GCF_002742605.1 of Olea europaea var. sylvestris. Classification (NCBI taxonomy): domain Eukaryota; kingdom Viridiplantae; phylum Streptophyta; class Magnoliopsida; order Lamiales; family Oleaceae; genus Olea; species Olea europaea. Next base: position 161,873 of record NW_019228789.1, read on the forward strand.
TGTTTTACACCAAAAATGATGCATTTTAGTATTTTAGGGATGCATTGGAGATGGCCTACGGATCAAAATAGATGATCCAAAATGTTGAAGGATGGAATTATATTATTAAAATAGTTTAAGGGTGGAAATAGATGATAAAGAAAGTTGAAGGATTGCATTGGATGATTCTGAAAGTTGAATGATTACAACTATTATTTGAATAGTTTAGTTGATCCTTTAACTTTCTTTATCATCTATTTCGGTCCTTATTATTACAATATAATTCAATCCTTCAACTTCAGTATCATTTATTTCGATCCTTCAGCTATCAGAAATAATTAATTTTCACTTTCAACTAATAGAAACATCAAATTCCATCCTCAAATTATTGGTAATATCTAATTTGATTTTCAACTATGTGAAAATTCTAACTCGTGGATTTTGATCATCAAATTTGTAGAAACATCTAATTTGACCCTCAACTTACTTAAACTATCTAATTTGATCTTTAAACTATGTGAAATATCTAAATTGATCCTTCAACTATTATAAATAACTAAATTGATCCTTGGATGATTAGAAACATTTAGCTTGATCCTTCACAAACTAGTACAATTTTAGAAGTTTCTGTTTTTGGTCCTTACAAAAAATCAACAATTTTATCTAACTAATGGTTGATGTCAATTTTATCTTCTTACCATAAACAAAATATATTCCAGTCCTCCAACCATGCTAAGGGGCAGTTTGGCAAAATGCTTATACAAAGGCAATAAATTTGTTCTCAAACTACTTGAAAGAGACAATTTTGGATCTACAACTATTTAAAATTTAAAAGTTGGTCCTCCAACTAATGCATGGACAAATTAAAATCCTCCATCTATTCTCAAGCGACATTTTGGTACTACAACTATTCAAAAGCAAAAGGAGGTTCTCCAACTAATGAAATACAACAAATTTATCCTCCAACTATTCCAACATGTCAATTTCATCCCCCAACTATGCTAAACTGGCAATTTTTGTCTCGAACTATTCAAGGGTGACAATTTGATCCTTCAACTATTTTGAAGCATACATTACAGGAACAAAATATAAATTACATAGATATTAGGTCCTCCAAGTCATAAATAAAGCATCAGATTGGATTAAATATATAAAAACAGAATGAACACAAATGCATGTAAGTTAAATTTTCAAAATGAATATAAAATTATTACTTAGTTATCATATTAAAATTGTTTGTAAGTGGATAAATTTATATTCTTACACTAGAATGCACACGCAATTAGAAAATTGGTCACAATCTTGAGTTACTAAAAATGTAGGAAAATTGAACGTAACAAAAAAATATTTAGGTCAAGGTAAGAATTGAATTTTTTTTTTCTAAAAATGATAATGACCCATACAGTTAGTAAAAGTTTTCCATACTTATTTGTAGAGACACAATCATCACATTTTGTAATAAAAGCACTTCAAATTACGAAAATTAGTGAATTTATTGATATTTTTAACTCTGTTCGAAACTATCCTTCTAATGGATGCAAAAATAACTTATGGACTATAATGATATATGCAAAAAGTTGACAACACAAGATCCAAAATGAAGTGATCATATAATATTGCACGCATATGGGACCTATATATAATAAATGTAAAGTGTTGAAAGGACACAACTTTATGGAACGACATATATGAAAATGTACATATCTAAAAAGACATGCCTCTGAAATGAAAATACATGGATTTCTGGAATGGTCACGTCCGAAAAGACATGACTTCTCACTCACAAACAATTACTAGAATTCTACTTTAAATATCCAACCATTTTCATGTCATAAGCGGCTCGAGTATGGCCCTAATTTCTCATTCAATCAAAATTAGTAAGTAATAAAGCTCATCCATGACACCACTAAACTCTCTGTTGGCTTTCTATCCGTCCAACACATTCAAAATATGATTGCAGGCAACATTCATGCCTAGTATGGTGGCTCATTACAATCTTCATTAGTATATGTCAAGCCTTATAGCCATTGAATCGATAAAATAAAGATGCCACTCGGTTACTAAGCTCTGAAATTCCAGTGTTTAGATGGGAAGGGCAATTCAAAGCAATATGTTGCTCATTTATGAGATGTGTAATAATACAGGTACTTACAATGACACGATGGTGAAGTAGTTTGTACGCTCCCTTAAAGGTGCTACATTTGAACGGCATACAAATTTACGAGCTGGATCAATTGAAAATTGGGATCAACTCGAGCGAAAAATCCTAACAAGCCTTCCAAAACTTGGTTGAACAAAATAGAGCAAGGAAGAGCCTGTTGTAGAGTATATCAAATGCTGGGGAAATCTCGTGCCTAATTGTAAAGAACAACTCAGGAAGCATCTTCCATCGATATCTGTATATAAGGCATGCATTGGGGATTATTCTATAATCTCCAAGCAAATATGCTCACTCCTTTGAAGAGTTGGCAACACGTGTTTATGACATAGAGCTCCAAATTGTCAGACATGGAAGTTACTTACCAAGTGATGACAAGAAAGACCTAAGATGGAAATAAAAAAGGACGTCGAGGCAGGTAAGTCCAAAGAAGCTATGACAATCTCCACTATCTCTGTAAAGAAAGGCTTCCAAAATTGGGGGTCAAATCTAAAATCAAAGCCAAAGTTCAGACCTAATAAAGGACAAGTCCAAAAGCAAAGGTCATGTAACCCTGAAAGAACTAGAAGAGAAGAAGTACCCATTCTCAGAATCTGAAATTTCTAGAATGCAAGATCAACTCCTTGAATAGAAAATAATCGAACTTCCAGCATCAAAAAGACCTGAGGAAGTTTGTGAGATTAATCATCCTAAGTATTATAAATTCCATAGAATCGTCATTTCCCCAATGAAAAAAATGTTTCGTCCTAAAAGATCTTATCGTTCGCTTGGATACAGAAATAAAATCAAACTTGAAAACAGGAAAAATCTAGCAATCGCTTGCTCAATGGTTTCATTTGGATTAAGAAAGAACGGACATTTTCTCGTATACTCGATTATAGTAAATAATCGATTGAAGAGTTCGGACCTCAACTTCCAAAAAGAGTCATCCTGGTGGAATTTAAGATAGACTGAGAAATCACCATCAATTACATCTATCCAGGGATGGATGGACCACATGTATCCAATCGTCCAACATTTTATGTAATTATGATAGATGACTCGGATGTTTGGAATTTCGATTTAGAGTCTGAAAATGTGGTAGTCCACCTTCAGAAGCAATAAGGAAAAATATAGACAAAATAGGTAAAATATCACATTTTATTCCTCTTGCAGAACCAAAATTATGAGCATTGAGTACAAAAGTCCAACCAAATAAAGATTTAACACTAGAAGAAAATCAGGAAACATGGAATCTTGTAAAAAAATGTCATCGAAAGGCTCTATGATTCCCAAGTTCTAGTGTTTATAATGAAAAGTCAAGACCAAGAAGGAGACTAAGAAACAACCAAATTAAAAGGTCTAAAGTCAAATCAAGAATATATACTGACTACTAAATCAAAGAATTAGAATTGGCTTCACAGGCTATTTCTGGACTACCAACCTTGGGTGATTATTTTTCCAAGGATTGTTTTGCCAAAGAATGTTTTACCTCCAATTTTATCAATTTAGAGGAGAAAAATGAAATGAAAAACGTATCAGGATAGAGATTAAAGCAGAATAAAACTATCTCATAACTCAACAATATTCCTTCCAATACGAGTTTAGTAGAGCCTCTTAGTCTTTCTTTTGATGATCAAATGGCTTTAATCATAGCATTGATCAATCCGAAAGAGTACGAAGGTAAAGTCTTTTAACATATTGAATCCACAACTTGACAAGACTTTATGGCTACGATCAAAGCTCTGCATATCTAGCTCATCCAAACATGATGGGCACTAAAGGAGCCGATAAATTAAAGTAGACTTTCAAAAGATGTTACAATCCTCAAGTCAAAAAATTATTTAAAAATGCCAGATTTGGGAAAGAAGAGCCTCGCAAATTAGGCAATCTTGAAGTTGTCATTTTGAATGGGCGTATCTCTTTTGATTCTAATGGATACCTCATGTCGCGACCTAAGTACGATTTCTAGATATGATCTAAATCTACCGAGAAAGATAAAAGTCAAGAAGGTTTTCTCAAGCCAATCATGATTCAAATATATGAAGTTACATAAAAGAAAACGGAAGAGCCAAAACTTTTAGAGTTCAATCAAATTAAAAATGAGAATGCTAGAGTTTCGATGTTTAAAAGATTAAAAGGATAACCTTTCACGATAGTTGACATAAAGGGTAAAGCGTCTATCTTCCAAAGGTTAAGCAAAGATCCTTCTTCATTTGCTCAACTTGATAAGATTGATAATAACTCAAAATAATTGAACTTGTGGACTGAAGAAGACCCGAGAACAGTGTTTATAAGTGCTTACCTCAGTCAAAAAGAAGAATTCGAGGACATCTATTTGCTTTAGGAATACAAAGATGTATTTGCATCGTCTTACAAAGAAATGTCGAGATTAGATTCGAAGGTTGTAGTGCATTACTTTGCAATAAGACATGGAGTTTGACCAATAAAGAAACCTCAAAAAATATTTCGGCCAGAACTGATTACTCAAATTGAAGTGAAAGTCAACAAACTTATTGAAGCAAATGTGAAGTCAAGTACCCAACTTAAATCTCGAACATTGTTCCTATCAAAAGAGGAATGGACAAATTACGAGTCTGTGTTCACTTTCGAGATTGAACCAAGAATGTTCAAAGATGATTTTCCACTTTTCAATAACAGAGTTGATGGTAGATACAACTATGGGATATGAAGTCTTATCTTTCATAGAAGGGTCTTTCGGATACGACCAAATATGGAAGAATCCAAAAGATGAAGAACTTACATCATTTCATGCTCCTAAGGACATATATTGTTACAAAGTTATACCTTTTGAATTAAAAATAAAGGGACAACTTACTAGCAGGTAATACAAAAGATCTTCGATGACATGTTACATAAAAATGTAAAATGCCATGTAGATGATCTTGTTGTTAAAATAAAGAAACGTGACAATCATCTACAATATTTACGGGATGTATTAAAAGGCTTCGACAACATCAACTGAAGATAAATCCACTGAAGTGTGCATTTGTTATCACATCTGGGAAATTTCTTAGATTCATTGTTCGACATCGGGGGTATTAAAATAGATCAATCCAAAATTGATGTCATAATCAACATGCCAAAGCCAAGAAATGTGCATGAGTTATAAAGCCTTCAAGAAAAACTTGCATACATTCAAAGATTTATTTCTAACCTTGCCGGACATTGTCATCCATTTAACAAATCAGTAAAGATGTACCATTTAAGTAGAATGATGCTTGTTGAGATGCTTTCCAAAACATTAAACAATATTTGTCCCATCTTTAAGTATTCACAGCTTCAATCCCATGGAAACCATTGACTCTTTATATTGCAGTATAAGAGTATTCTCAATTAGCACTTTTGTCCAAATCAACGATGAAGGAAAAGAGAAGGTTCTCTATTACTCGAGTCGAACACTGGTAGGTACTGAAATGAAGTATTCACCTATTTAAAAAATATGCCACGCGTTGATATCCACAACTAGAAAATTGAGACATTAGATGCTATCACATACAATCAATCTTGTTTTAAAAATTGATCCATTAAAGTACATAATATCCAAGCAGATTCTTTCTAGAAGGATTGGAAAATGGGCACTTTTATTGTTCGAGTTCGATATCAAATTCATTCCAGTTCTAGCAGATTTTCTCACCAACCATCCAAATCCAGTAGAATGAGAACTTCAGGAAGACCTTTCGGATGAAGAAGTTCTATTTACTGAAAAATATACCATCATGGAGATTATATTTCAACTGACAGCCTGAAATTATGGTGCCAAAGTAGGAATAGTCTTTGTCACTCCTCATGATCTTGTCATACCTTACTCTTTACCTTAATAGAGAAATGTTCAAACAACATAGCGAAATATCAAGCCCTTATCATTGGATTAGAAACAATAGTAGATATGGATATCCATCAGTTGGAAGTCTTCAGAGATTTTAAATTGATAATCAACCAACTTTTAGCCAAGTATGAAGTCTGTAATTCAGACTTGAATTATATCATAAATATCCATCAACGCTTATAAAACGATTTAATTTAGTAAAAATGAAATTATTGCCTAAAGTTGAATAGGGAAGCTGATGCCTTAACTACTTTGGCACTGCTTTAACTAGGTAAAATGAAGATTTTTACCACTCCATATCAATTGCTCAAAGATGGATGCTTCCGTCGTTGTTGCCCAGTAATTTGGAAGAAAACAATAATTTGTAGTAATCGAGGATGAGGAAAGAGAAGATTAGAGACAATCATTTGATGGAGTTTTTTTCGATATTTAAGTAATAAAGGAGCAATACATGTCGTAGAAGAAGTTCACTTTGGAATTTCAATCTAGACCTAAACTCCATTTTTGAATAAAAAGAATGAGATACTGCTGGCCAACTATGGTAACAAGATTTCAGGGATTATATAAGAAAATGTGAAGTTTGTCAAGTCCATGCAAATTTCATCCACCAACCTCCAGAATCACTACATCCAACAGTAGCATCTCGGTCATTGAATGCATGGGCTCTTGATGTAATTGGACTTATAATTTCAAAATTTTCAGTTGGGCATGAATACATCATCGCTAGGACCGACTACTTTTCTAAATGGGTTGAAGCCATACCATTGAAGGAAGTATAACAAAAAAAAATGTTAAGAATTTCATTCGCATCCAAATCATTTATCGATATGGGATCCCGCGACACATCATAAATGATAATGGCAAATCATTTTGTAATATTTATGTGTAAAGTTAGGATTCAAACAATACAACTCATTTTATATATAATGGATAACTAACGGGTTGGCACAGGTATTCAACAAAATATCATGCAGCCTGCTAAAAATGTTGTTTCCAAATAAAAAAGAGATTGGTATGAAAGAATCACCGAAGTCTTATGAGCTTATTGAATTGCTTATCATACTCCAACACAAGCCATTCCTTATGCTTTAGTGTATGGAGTGGAAGTTTTATTTCCTTTGGAGTGGCAAATCATTTCACTTTGAATTGCCATAAAAAAATAGGTTTGACAACAGAATAAAATGCCTACTTCGATTGGAGGAGATAAAAGCTTTGTATGAGAATATATTAGAGGCGTAAATTCTCTTGGAATGCCATCATGTTTGGATGGTGAAGTCCTTCAACAAAAAGGTATGACTAAGATAATTTCAAGTCGAAGATCCGATATTTTCTATATGCAAGCCAATCATAATCACAAGAAAAACATAGGTCAAGTTCCAACCTAAATGGATGATCTATTTTCTTGTTACTCATGTATATACTAATAAGCATACATGATTGTTGACAAAGATGGACTGGAAATTGGACTTATCAATAGAAAAATCCTAATGCATTTTTAAGCTTGAAGTTCTTTATCATGTAAAATTTTCACTGTAATAAATGTTGTACCCCTGGTCCGCAAGAGGATAAACTGTGAACAGCCCCAAATAAAAAAAGTTGTATTATTGTAATGAACTACTTTTGACTTGATCCTTTTTGGGTATGTAGATAGCTCGAATAAATTACAAATTCAAGTTCAGCTACAACCAATAAATTCATTCAATTGTTTATCAATTTTTTGCAATAAAAAAGTACACAAAAGACACGAAGAGGAACATTTCATTATAAAAATAATAATGATAGCAAGTCAAAGTTCATACAATAGGGTCTTAAAAAAGATTAGAAATTCTCAACTCTATCAAGATCACTTGCCATTGATCACTTGTAGGAAACTATCTTTAAGGTTGGTCTTACTTTTCTAGTTGATGGATGCTATGCCAATGACGTCTCTAGTCTGTGATTCTTCTAATACGATTTCGTAGTTCCAAGCATACTTTTTTGTTCCTGATGTGTTTGAAATTCATTATGAAGTCTATCTAGCTCGAAAGTTAGCTGACTAATTTTAACTTCCAACGAAGAACACGTGGAATCCTCTACTTCCAGCTGAATATTTAAAAGTTTCAATTGCTCAGCCTTTTCTTCAACAGTTGGACACTCCAAATATTGCTTTCTTTTAGATAAATGAAGGTCAACTTCCTCAAAAAACACATCCATATGGTTCATCAAAAGTGTCGGATTTGTGCGAAATGAGCTAGTAGTCATGTTTTGAAGAATTAGATTATTTTCATCCCATCATGAATGGATGCTGGAAACTCATGCTTCAAACGTCCCTAAAACATTTCTGAAGATAATTAGTTATAGCTTCTTGTATAGCAACCTTCAAATAAGGGGGCTCTTGAGTTATCCCGAAAGAGGACCAAACGTGGAAGAACAAATTGGGACTATTGATTGATCTCTGAAATATTAGCCCTCACGGTCTCAGAATTTACTTCATTTTCATTATTGAAGTCATTTACGTTAAGCGTCGAAGTACCTTCATTAATGGTGTTTGGGTATTTGCTAGGAAGGCCATGAAAAATCATGTGGCCGTCTATTTCTTGAAGTGCATCCACTCTCTAATCATTCCTGCTAGTCTGATCTAGCAAAAAAATTGGATTCATAGAGAAATTTAGTCATTTAGGGACGTTTGGAAAATCTAAAACAATGAAGTACGATCTCAAAAATAAATACATAAATAAATAAAAGAGAGATAGACAAAGACAAAAAAACATTGCCATATTTTAGTTCTAATCGACATGTCTAAAAATTCATCATCTGATGGTGTATTCGAGAGGCTGATATTGATGTTAGAAGCTTCAATTTACCTTTTGAAAGATTTAGAATAACTTGAAGCGGCTTTAATTTTGCCGATCGTTTAATTTTTTATATTTGGGGAAGAAGTGCTTGAAATTGAAGTTTGTTGTACGAGATTAAATATAGGTAGTATGTTTCAAAAAGGTATTTGATTTCTAGAGCTTTCATATTCCAGAGTAAGAGTTTTTCCAGGTATGTGGGATGCTCGATCTCTTGTACTACCATGGTCTAAAATCAGATTTGCTTCAAGTATATTATCAATAGGCTCAGAGGTGGAAGCAAACTTTGTTGAATGAAGTATAATTTTAATCTTCTTAATACCTCTTTCATTTTGAAAGTTTGGTTCTCTCTTTCGAGAAGTCTCTCCAGGAACAGTATTTGGAGGGTTTAACCCCTTGGCTATTACCGTTCGAAGCCAGATCAAGAACAAAGTCACGACTCTCACTAGAAGATAAAACTTGCACTTGAGCCTTGGTAAAGATTGGCAACACCTAATTATTCCACCAACCTTGGTACTTCGCATCAACGTTTTGATGTGTATCCTTCATATACTCTGAAATATGAAATTAGACCCACATATCATCTTGAGTCAAAGACAACTAAACGCGATACATGTTGCCTGCATTGGGAGCAATATCCTACTTTCTTAGTGAACCAGGAAGTTTATGTTTAAAGCCAAGTTGTTTAGCAAACCTGTGAGGATTATACACCTAAAAAATGAAAGGGATGTTTCCTCAGCAACAAGAAATAAATTTAAATCGAATACTCATCATAAATTCTAAGGTATCTATAAACTTTGGTTAGTCATCCACTCGTACATCAGGATGAGATAATGAGAGAAATAGATTCTAGGAAAAGTCATTCCATCATTCCATGGATAAGGTCCCGACAATCAAAAGCATTTTTCTCCCAAGACTGGAAAGCATTCAAAGTGCTAGCATATATTTGGATTATAAGACGATAATAACTCTTGCCCACATGAACATAAATACCTCGGACGAGATAAGCTGCAATCGAAGCATAAAAAAGTGCCAACATATCTTCGGATTATAGGACGAGAATAACTCGTCCGGGTTCAACTGATGGTTCAACGTTCGTGTAAGTTCTCTATAAATACTTGTTAATATGTGAGGATCTAGGCTATAAATGTACCTGCCCATCATCTTTAGAAAATATTTTAAAAGTCCTAACTCTTATACAGTAGTCCTCGGATGGAAGAACGAAATGACAAAACCATAGGAAGAGATAAGCTGCTATTTCTAATTCCTCTTCTTTTTTCATAAACAAAGTTATTAACAAATTGCTCCAATTAGCCAATCCCTATGAGAAATATTTCTTGGCTTGTCTACCACTACAAGCCTCCGTATTTCCTCTGATACTCCTTGATGACGCCTCTTGAATGGATTTGAATTTATAGCATTCATATAATTTTTGTTTTATCAAGGGTTCTGGGTACAATCATTCTCATAAAACCAAAAATTAACCTAATCTTCATGATTGGCGCAATTAGATTCAATCACATTGGCAATCAGTGCAAAAATATTGAAGAGGTACAGATAAGACTTGGGGAGGTGAGTCATAAAATCTGAAAAGCTTGATACTACTTCTTTATAATAGTGACCTATGATTAAAAGTCTACTTATCTTATGAATGTCCTAAAGAGAAATGCCAATTTCACCACTAGCAGTCACAAAAGTATTGGTTTCTGAATATCAAACCTCACAAAAACTTTTGTAAATAGAGTTTAGACGACGATAATGCAAATGCTAATTCGCGAAGATTCCTCTTGAGTAGGAGCATTTGGACCTATGAAAACCACTTCCAAAAATTTGGAAGAAAGGAAATCTCTCCACGACTGACAGATGCACTTCCACATTATATTTCTTTATTATCAGTCCTCTCACAAATTATGGCCCTTACGGTGCACTCCATGCTCTAGGAATAATGAGTCGAAAGACATTGAAAGGGAATATGACTGTTAGAGTGGTTGGACTTGGCAGCTTCTAATTTCTTGTGACATTCGCTAATGATGGGCATATGTAACTCCGACAAAGGCTCCAGAAGGTCATGAGAATGATTTGTCATTAGCTTATGGATGCCAAATTTAAGTTTGATGCGAACCCCTTAGTAACATTGACTACGAAACCCACAACGAGATTGACGAACCCAAGAAAGCCAAATTAATCCAAGTGTTTAGGATTAACCCAAAAGAAAGCCGAACCAAAAAATTCAACAAGAACGACGCTTGAAAGACCTCTTGATCATGCAATCCAAGAATTAAATCCAGTTGTTTGAATGCCACAAGTTAAGACTTGATAAGTTTGAAGTTGTTCAATGAAGAACAATGAAGAGAAGACAATACGCCTCACTTTTAATAATGTCAAAAATGTCAAAAGGTTTTTAACAATTGAATGAAAACTCCTACCTATACTAACCCTAAAACTAGGTAAAAATCATGCAAAAGTCGATCATAATCCCCAAAATATGGAAAAAAATAAAAAACTAACAAAATATGGAAAATTGCCAAAATTAGACAATTCGCCAAATTTTTTGCCTATGCGACTGCATAGTGTATTTCCATGCGGTCGCATGGTTCAACTAAAAATCTCATCTTGAGTTTCAGCATGCCTCCATGAGATCGCAAGCCTCATAAACTATGCGGTCGCATAGACTTATCATTTGCCTCCGTCTTCGGCCTTCAATATTAAATTGATCCAAGTTGATTCGGCGTTCGACCCGAACATGAAAGTTGCTCCATTTTGAGTCCCGAACATGGTTCCATCAATAGTTTCTTGAATGAGCAATCACATCGCTTGTTTCACTTGCTTTGCCCTTGATCGCGTCATTGGTCTGCCATCAACTATCAACGGGTCTCCTCTCGCACTTGCCTTTGTCGGGCTCGACTACTGGATCATATCAAAGTTCATCTCGTAGACCAGGCAAACGAAGGTAACTTTTGACTTGATTTTTAAGCTCAACAATTTCATGGATATCAGAAGTGTACTCTATCATTAGAATTTGTTCCAGCCATTCCTAAAAAAAGAGAGATAAAATTAGCAAACAAAAAAGGAGAGTAAATCTTCTAAATTCTTTTATTGTCTAAAATTACGAATCTCCCAAATATATAAATGGCTTCTACATAAAGTGCATTGGACAGTCGAAGAAGTCGATCCTTGATCCTAAACTTAAAGTACCGTAGATAGTTGAAAGAGCCGGTCCTTGGTCTCAACAAAAAGTGTATTGGACGGTCAAAGAAGCCGATCTTTGGTCCTCAACATAAAGTGTATTGGACGGTTGAAAGGGTAGTCATTTGTCCTCAACACGAAGTACATTGGATGGTCAAAGGATTAAGTCCTTGTCCCTAACACAAAGTGCCTAGTCAAAGGAGAAATTTTTGAGTCCCAACATAAAGTGCCTTTGATGGTTGAAGGAGCCGGTCCTTTGTCCTCAATACAAAATGCCTTGAACGGTCAAAGAAGACGGTCATTAGTTCTCAACATAAAATGCTTTGCATAGTGAAAGTTGACAGCCATTATTCCTTAATGGGTATGAAAAGGGTTGAAATTTTGAGCCTGTTCATAATTTTTGAACTCCTAAAATGGTTGCCCAAAAAAAAATTAAACTCTACACTAAGGAAATCTCAAACTTTAAAATTCTTGATTTGTTTCAAAAGTTGAGTCCCTGAATAAAAAATAATGAAGAATGTTAGTTTCAATTTTATTAAAACAACCATAATAATAATAATAATAATCAACCGAAAAATGGGTAAAATAAAATATCAATTAAAAAATATAAAAAAAGAAGAATAGAAAAGAATATAAATGAAAAGAAATTGAAAAAAGAAAAAGAAAAGGAAACAAAAAGAAAAAGAAACAAAAAAGATTGAAATTATGAAGGTTTCTTCCATGGCAAAAATCAAAGTGACCAATTGGATTCCAATTGGTTTTTGTTTCTGCCGATGACCAAAACTAAAAATAACAAAAATAGAGAGAGAGAGAGAGAGAGAGAGAGAGAGAGAGAGAGAGAGAGAGAGAGAGAGAGAAGTAACCTAATTTCTTGACCTTTATTTTTAAATTTAACATACTTATTTCTAAATCTCATAATTCGTTCATATGAATAGGTGTGTATCGGACTTCACTTAAACCTAACTTACTGTTAAGGATATAAGGCTTGTTCAAAAATTGAATTAGTTATTGATTGTATAAAATAAATAAATAATCAAATACAATTCACGTAAAAAAAAAATCATTGCTCTCAAATTTGAAGGATAAGAATTTTATTCTAAATCAAATTCATAGTTTATTCTCAAATTTTTATTTGTATTAGTTTACTAATGGAAGTTCAAGTTCAAAACAAATTCTAAATTGATTTTTTTTAAATCGAAAATCAAGATTTATTAATTAATTTATTTCATAATAAGTAAATAAATCTTCAAGGGGCATTTATAGACATAAAAAAATTAAATAAATTGGATTGCATTGATCTAAATAATTAGTCCAATTAAATTTAGAGGAAATTATAGAAAACCAGGTACTAAAACTTTCAAATTCAAAATTCAAGGGGTGAAATTTATTTATGCAAAAATCAGGTATTATATATAATTAAACCACCCAGTTCAATTAAAAACCCTAATCATTTCCCATCTCTCTTCATTTCGCTCTCACTCTTACTCTCCATCTCATTCTCTTCACTGACTCCTTCTCTTCATCTCCCAGACTCCATCTCACTTCCCCTTTCCGTCAGACGTTGTCGCCACTGGAGCATGTCATTGCTGGAGTGCCCTTCGCTGGTGCTATTGTAATGAAGAAGCACCATGTCGTCGCACTTTTTCCATCGCGAATCACCACGAGATGAGGTAATGAAGTGAAATCGCGAAGCAAATCCACTACTCTAGTGGTGAAATGAAATCGTCGGAACACTGTAACAACCCACGCGAAGCAGAAGTAGTTTGGGTTGGTGGCAATTTTGTGGGTTTGGACGGTGTTTTGTCTGGTGTTGGTGATGGCGATTTTGTGGTGATAGATCTGGCAGTTTGGGTGGGGTTTAGATGGTGTTTTGTGTGCTGATGGTGGTAGCGTTTGTGTGGTGGATGTTTTGTGCTGCTATGTGACCATCATTTAGTTATCTATGACCAACTTTTTAAGTGTGACCAATTAATTTGACTTTGAAGTAATCTGAGACCTGTAAATTTTGGATATGTGACCTTGAAATAATTTGTGACATATAAAATATTAGATTTGCGACCTCAAAATAATCTGTGACCAATTAATTTGGTGATATGTGACTAGAAAATAAATCTGTGACCTATAATTATGAATCCGTGACCATTAATCATATAACTGTGAATTTATTATATTTAATTAATAAATATTTTCAATTAATTATATAGATACCTGAATTTTGAATTTTTGAATAATGTACCTGATTTGTGAATAGGTGTAAACAATACACTTGAACTATGAAATTTTCCCTTAAATTTATTAAATTAAAGTCTACTAAAGCCCGTAAAAATTTTAAAGGCCCATCATACTCTTTTAAAATCCACAATTATTCAATTATTATTCTTTTTAATTAAAGTTAATTGGATGCTTACCAAATTGGTCACGAGTTTCCCCTATAGATAGGACCAAAAGTTCATAAAATTGGACAAGTGAAAGTGCATAGAAAAAATCACAAAGTGCTGAAAAAAATTCTAAAGTCAAAGAAAGAGAGTAAATCCGTTCAAGCCTAAGTCGGGTGATCATCAAGAAAATCAAAATCTTCTTCAAATCTAGCAAATTCAAATCAAGTTTTAGAAAATCAAAGTCTTCTTCAAATCAAATCAAATCAAATTAGATTTAAGTCCGAGCCTTGAAATCCGAGTGACAAGTCAAGTTCTCAACAAATTCTCAAAACCTAGAATTCAAACCACGAGGTCTCTCATCTTCAAACATTCAAATTATTAATCAGATGATTTTTGCAATTTTACAATTACAAGAAGATTAATATCCACTTGTATTTCTCAAAAAATACAATCTGTAACAATTTATGTATTTTAACACATGAAATTTGTCGTACCATGAATACACCACAATACTATAATTTTTTCTCATTTTTTGATTTTATTGAATTAGGAGTATAATTGTGGTTTTATTATGATGTACTTATTGAAAATATATTATAATTGTGGCATGATATTTTATAGTAATAATGGAGGATTTCTCCCGTATGGCCCTCATTTTTTGAAAATGAAAATGAGTAGAATAGTGTATTTTTTTTTTAAATGGATGGTTGGAAAAAAAGGAATTTTTTTTTACTTACCTATAATATTATTTTATGGAAAATTGTGAAGTTAAAAATAGAAGAAACAAAAATTGAATGTAATAAAATGTAACTTAGGACCTGTATGATTCCCATTATTTATCAAAAATGCATTTTGTAAGAGTGATTTGATTGAAAATGTGTGGTTAAAAAATAAAAATAATTTTGAATTTGCGTGTAATATATTTTAATGAAAAATATGTTATTAAAAATAAAATAGAGAAAAATATATTTTGAAAATAATGGGAATGAAAAAGAGAAATGAGATTTTAAATTCTCCTTTAAAATAGGGAAAATTGCAGCCGAGGTACCAAACCTTTCGTTTATCAGTGGACTTTGCCCAAACCTTTAGTTTGTGCCACCCACAATCCAAACCTTTCATAAATATGCATCAAGGGTCCAATGGATGGAAACCGTCCATTTGACCGTTAATTGACCAAGAAAAATAAATGTTGACCTATTTTGACTAAATTGAAAAGTATAAAATGGTAACTTGATAATTACCATATTAAATAAATCGACAAAAAATCAAAAAATCAAGAAAAAATCAAAAAATAAAAAATCTAAGAAAAAATTAAAAAAAGGGTTGTCTTCTTCAACCTCCCCACCCCACCCCCATTTGCGAATTTTAAGCTTGATATCAAGGAATTTTAAGCATTAACTTATCACTGAATTCTACTTTACATGTATTGAATTTGTTAATTATTATTATTATTATTATTATTATTATTATTATTATTATTATTATTATTATTATTATTATTATTATTGTCGTTGTTGTTGTTGTTATTTAATTTTGCAACAAATGTTGAGTTCAAAATAATTATATATCAAGCATCATCTAATGATTAACAGTTATAGTTCTGTTGGGCCTTGGTGTAGGACAAATATTATGGTGTCGTCTTATTATTAATAGGTAAGTCTCTTTTTACTAAGGGTTCGTTTGATTGCAAAGATAGAATTGAATTGTTTAGAAAACGAATTCCAGAGAATTGAATTATTTATAATTGTTTTCCTGGGGATTGTAAATCTGAAGTAGCAGCCTTAGTTACAACAAGGCTAAAGCAATCTTAACCATCCAATCTGAAATCAATTACCACTCAAAATCGATCCCCAATGAAGTGTGCCAATTGTGGTCTAAACAACCATACAGTTAAGGGTTGTTATGAGATTATTGGTTATCGAGAAGGATGGGTTCACAAATGATGATAGAGGGATTCAAGCAAAGTCTGATGCATATTTGTCAACTCATCTCAGGAAAACATATTAGAACCTTCATAGGTTTATTTGGCTCCAAGGCCGTGGCAACCTCAGGTATTTTCTCTTGCACATCTTCACATACTCGTAATAGATAATGGATTATTGACACTGGTACCACCAATCACATGACTTCCAGTTTTACTAGTTTACACTCTATGAAAAACCATCTAGCCAAACTTATGTTACCAGCGCTAATAGAATTACCTTTCCAATTTTGGTATAAGGGTTCCTATCTCTTACATAATCATTAAGCTTAGATCATGTCTTAGTCGTCTCACCGCTTGACTATGAATTGTGATCTATTCCTCAAATCATTGATTTTCTTAATTTTACTATGTGTTTTTGCCATTTTATTGTCTTTTCCAGGATCTCCTCACCAAGATTGTGATTGAATGTGGTACTAGAAAGGGAAAGTTGAATTATCTGGACTTAAGAAAAGATTGCAGTAAAAGATTAAGTGAAGCTCATCATGTAAGAGGGGACATGCCTGTTTGGATGAAAAAGATTTAGCTGTAGCATACACGATTAGGACATGCCTGTTTGTC
Organism: Olea europaea var. sylvestris; assembly: GCF_002742605.1. Taxonomy (NCBI): domain Eukaryota; kingdom Viridiplantae; phylum Streptophyta; class Magnoliopsida; order Lamiales; family Oleaceae; genus Olea; species Olea europaea. Next base: position 178,776 of record NW_019228789.1, read on the forward strand.
TTAAACTTTTATTTCCTTATTAATTTTCTCAATTTACTAAATCAAATTTTCATTGTAAAACTTGCATTTTGGCAAAAGGCCATCATATTTCTCACCCATTATGATTAAATAAAAGTTTATGCCATTTATGTTTGTCTATTCCGATGTTTGGGGACTGTCAAGAGTTTTCACTATTCATGACTTGAAGTAGTTTGTGAAATTTATAAATGACTGATCTCGAATGACTTGGATTCTTCCCATGAAACATAAAAGTGAAGTCGCTCCAAATTTCAAACAATTTTATCAATATGGTGCTACTCAATTTGATTAGAAAATTTTAGTATTTAGATCTTACAATGGAAGAGAGTATGTTAAAAATAATCTCCAATTTTTTTAAGTTATAGTAGTTTTATTCTTCAAACTAAATGTGCCTAAGTACCACAACAGAATGGTGTAGCATTACGTAAGAATCAATACCTCATGGAAGTTGTTTGCACCTCTTTATTTGTAGCCCACATGCCACATCATTTTTAGAGAGAAGTTCTATGTTCCCCTGCTTGCCTGATTAATAGAACACCATCTAGTATCCTTCAGTGTCGAACTCCATTTCAGACATTGTCCATTCTTCTTACTGTACCATCGAGGCCAAACTTTGAACCTCATGTCTTTGGTTGTGTTTCCTATGTTCAGGTATATTCCCATAAACTCGATTTGTGTGCGCTACATTGTGTCTTCATTGGGTATAGGACACTCTAAAGGGGTATAAATGTTTCCACCCTTTTACTGAGGCATTGTATGTCACTATAGATATTACTTTTCTCAAGAGTGAATTCTATTACTTAGTGGAGATCCTAAGCATCTCCTACAGGAGGAGAGCTCTATCTTTGCAAAAACACATAAAATCAAACTTCTATCTTTGCATAAGACACTTAGAATCAAATCATCCAAGTTTCTAAATAGTCTGAGCAACCTCCAACAATACTTAACGATGTAGTAACCACTAATTCACCAGCTACAACTGTACAACAAGATCAAGAGACTAAAAAAATCAGCAACTCCAGATAATACTCAATATACTTTCCCAATTTCTCCACAGTACTACCTCTAAACATCCAATCAAGTCCTGTAAGTTCTCTATAGGTAACTGAACACTCAAACCTATACCATTTAATTGAGTGGAGTCATATAGAAAACATAGGTTATTAGTTACCCATCGCACAAGTAGAGAGATCCCTATCGCAAATCACATGCCCTACATAGGATCTCTTTATCATGTGCTTAATATGTATGCCAATTATCCACTTTTTTTATCCTAAGTAATGTGCAGGAAAGTCTAAAATATCCCAAATGAACACATGCAATAAATGAAGAAATAGAGGCCCTCTAAAAAATTCCACATGGAAAATGACTAACCTTCCTACAGGAAAAGGAATAGTAGGTTGCCGATAGATATGTAAAGCAAAATTCAGACAGCACCATTGATCAATATAAAGCAAGATTGGTGGCAAAAGGATATACTCGAACTTATGGGATTGATTATGGTAAAACCGTTGCTCCAATGGTAAAGATCAATACAATTCTAGTACATTAATCTTTAGCAACAAACATGGATTGGCTATTACACTAGTTCAAAGTAAAAACAAAAAAAAACAAAAAACAAAAACAAAAAACAAAACAAAACAAAACAAAAATCCTTCCTACACAGAGACTTAAAAGAAGAAGCCTATATGGATTCCTCTTTAAGATTCAAGATAGTACTAAATTAGAGCAATATAGTGTGTAAACTGAGAAAATTCCTTTATGGATTGAAACAATCACCAAGAGCATAATTTCAGAGGTTCAGCAAGTCAATGAAGAATTTTGACTACAAGAAAAGTAACTCAAATCATACCCTTTTCTTGAAACATAGAAAAGATAAGGTCACTATCTTTATTGTATATGTTGATGACATGGTGGTTACAAGGAATGACCCTAAAGAAAAGATAGTGTTACAATGTCAATTAGAAAGTGATTTTTTGAGATGAAGAACTTCAGTTCTCTGAAGTATTTTTTGGGCATTGAAGTAGCTTGTTCGAAATAAGAAATATTTCTCTCATATAGGAAGTATAACTTTGACATTTTGATCGACACTAGAATGCTAGTTTACCAACTAGCAGAGACTCCGATGGAAGATAATCATAAATTTGGTGAATATCCTGGCCAGGTTCCACCAACAAAAATGATATCAACGCCTTGTGGGTAAGTTGATATATCCATTACGTACTAGACCTAACATTGCATATATAGTAACTTTGGTCAGTCAATTCATGCATGCGCCAAGTGAAGCTCACATGGATGTTGTAAATAAAATTCTTAGAAATTTGGAGTTAGCTATCAGAAAAGGATTAATATTCTCACTTCATGGTCATCTAGATGTTGAAGATCATAATGATGCAGATTGGGCAAGTTTTGCTAATGATAGACGATCTACATTTGGATACTTTATTTTTGTACGAGGTAATCTGGTCACTTGGCGGAGTAAGAAACAAAATTTGGTGTCAAGAGCCAGTGCTTAAACAAAATATATGAGTATGGCATATAGAGTATGTGAGATACTCTGGATTAGGAACTCGATGATAGATTTGGGGTTCGAACCTAAACATGCAATGAAATTACATTGTGACAACAAAGCTACAATTGTCATTGCATATAATCTAGTGCAATACGATAGAACCGAACATGTTGAAGTTGATAGACATTTCATTAAAGAAAAGCTTGAGGCTAAGATTATTAAAGTACAATTTGTTGAGTCCAAAGATCAACTTGCAAATGTCTTCACCAAAGCACCTAAAGGAAGAGTTTTTCATAGCTCAATTAGCAAGTTAGGAATGGACAACATATATGCTCCAACTTGAATGGGAATGTCAAATGAGTTGTATTGGCCTCAAATGGAAATAATCAATTTCTTATTATGCAAGATTATAGGATTTTAATTATTCCCTTTATTAATTCCTTGCTATAGTATATTTCTTAGAATAGTCATTTACTTGTTGTATATAACATCTGCACCATTACATATTCAAACATTTCTTTTTCTCCCACTTTATGACATAATTGACAAGTCAAATGTGATTGCACTATGTCAACTGTCATTTTTACCCTTCATTGTTGGGCAAGCATGAAATATTTGAGGAGCATTCGTTTCATTTTGCTAGAAATGTGAAGGGTAAAATAGTCACATAAAAAATGCAATCCTAACTTGCAACATCTAGTCAAATGGTCACCGTATTGGATCAATTATTTTATTACGAAAACTCTCTGACCAATCTATCAAAATCGGATAGAATTGGGATTAAAAGCGTTTTCAGAAATAGTCTAAAGAATATAGTGCACTCGAAAAATCTAATTTATTATTATTATTATTTTAATCATCATAGTCCTTGTTTGGTACTATTAAAAAATTTGATTAAAATTTAAGTCAAAGTTAACAATTAATTTTAACTTCACATTTTATAGAACCTACAACTTTTTAATAATACATTTCATCAACTTTTATCAATATCAACTAAAAATTTGATTTCAATCTTTATCAAACGGGACTTAATATTTCGAAAAAATTGTTTTGCAATAAAAAGAACACTATTTTTCTTTCTTGTAATAGTATATATAGACTATGTTTGGTAAGGATTAAAATCAATTTTTTAGTAAATTTTGATATAAGTCAATGAAATTTATGATTAAAAAGTTGTGGATCACATAAAATTCGTATTTAAAATTAGTTGTCAACTTTGACTTAAATTAAAGTTAAAATTTTAATTTCCACGAAACATGAGCATGACATATAATATGCATAGTATGTCTTGATCGGCAATCTTCACTCAAATAACTTATTGTTTGAGCTTTAATGACAACTTGAGTAAATCAAGAATCTCGTACATTTTGTCCAAAAATGATCTATTAACAATATTTGCACTAAAATAAGGTCGAGCACCTTATGCATTGATTTCGTCATATAATTGTTCATTTACTAAAAACATGAATTTTTTTTTTTTTTTGCAAAAAAAAGGACCTTGTGAAATGAACATAACCAAAACATGGCAATCAAGATATTTTAGAAAGCATTTTTACGGTAAGATATCATTTAACATAGATTGCAATAAAAGTTTTCCATGATAATATTATGTTGTTTGTAGAAACTACATTGTTGACAATATTACAGAAGTCGTCAATCACTTCCCCCTTTTGGTATTGAAGCCGGGTTATGCCCTTTCACCACAGCATCGGAGCCGTTTGCTGGCTTAGGTGGTTTCTCCCATTCATTCACGGAGGTTGCTTTTGGTGGACAACCTGCGAGCTTGGACTTAGGTTCTTCTCCCGCTGCATTCATAAAGGTTTCTCCCGGTGGACAACCAGCTGGTTTAGCTGGAAGTTCCGCTTGATTCATGGCGGTTGCTGCTGGTGGGCAACCTGCTGACTTGTGCTTAGGTGATTCCTCCTCAGCATTCATGCAGGTTGCTCCTGGTGGACAACCAGCTGGCTTAGCTGGTTGTACTGCTAGATTCTTGGTGGTTGCCGCCGGTGGGCAACCTGCTGACTTGTGCTTAGGTGATTCCTCCGCTGCATTCATGCAGGTTGCTCCTGGTGGACAACCAGCTGGCTTAACTGGTTGTTCTGCTAGATTCGTGGTGGTTGCCGCCGGTGGGCAACCTGCTGACTTGTGCTTAGATGATTCCTCCGCTGCATTCATGCAGGTTGCTCCCGGTGGACAACCTGCGGGCTTAGCTGGTTGCTCCGCTCGATTCATGGCAGTTGCTGCCGGTGGACAACCTGCTTGCTTGGACTTAGGTTCTCCCTCTTGGTTCATGGTGGTTTTCCTGGATGCTTCCTCTGCTAAATGAATGGTTGTGGGCTTGTTCTTGATTCTAGCATAAAAACGATCTACAAGAGTTTTCTGCCTCTCCTCGTCATAGGCAGAACCACCATGGGCGGCCGCGGGAATCGCGAGAACCAATAGCCCAAGGAAGAACACTAGAAAGTATGCAGTAGACATGGTTACTAAATTGTTTGATGATGAAGTGAAAGTGGAGAGATATTAGGGCTTTATAGGAGTGTACTAAAAGGGTGCATGTCCATGCACAACCTGCATTATCAACGTGGCCGTCTTGAAGATATGCACCACCACGGTGGCCCTCATGAAAACATGTTTGGTGTGAACTGACACATGATTTTTGTTATGAATGTTGCCAAATTTACCTTGTACACAACAAATCATGTTAGGTGAATTCAACTGCACAATTATCGTGTTATGGAGTTCTTGTTTGGTTCTAATGTCTTGAAATTTATTTTTTTCCTCCAAATTCATCTTCAATTACATATTTAGGGCTTGTTTGAGCCACAATATTTTCAAAAAAATACATTATTTAACAGTGATTTGATATCATTTCAACCACACATTCTTCAATAAAATAATATTACACGTAAATCTAAAAAAAATTCTTATTTTTTAACCACACATTTTTCATTGATTTGACATGAATAATACATTTTTTTCCCTAGAATGTGGCTCAAACATGGGCTTAATAGGATCCACAACTTTAATCAACTTTTCTGTCACACATTTCCCTAACTTTTATTAAAATTTATTAATAATCTATTACCATCCAAACCAAATGGGGGCATATTAAAACTTGTTAAGTACCCAGTGATTTATAGTAGATATTAAATGTAGAAATATGAATCCCATTTAGCATGTATAACAAAGTTTAGATTTTAATTTAAGTTGATCAATCATATGTTTTCTCCACACAGCCACAATTACTATCTATTTATTAGGTACAAATTTCACAAAACCAACTATAAGATCATCTTCAAAAATAAAACTCTCTAAATACAAAATGCTCTATATTTAAAAGATATAATGCTTAAAAGTGAGTCTAAGAGACTTTCTATTTAATTTAGAGAGTCAAACTCACTCTCCATCCTTAATGTACCATGATTGCATTTAATAAGTCATAGATATCAATAATCTATTTCTTAAACTATTTAGAACACATTTAAATTAATTGACCATTGACATATAAAAATTTATGTTAAATAAAATATAAGAAGAAATTGATAAATATTTCTTGAGGAAAAAAAAATAAAGAGATAAAATAGAGAGTATTGTTGGAGCTCATAAAATTTTTGACTCTCTAAATTTATTGATATCCTCTATAATGTATAAGATGCTCTTTAAAAATAAAAAGCATATTTGAGATGCTCTACGTACTTAAAAATAAAAATACTACCAAACAAGAACTAAATTATTTCATCAATTAATGTCACATTTATATATATATATATATATATATATTTCTTGAAATGTTTCTATTTTGGGGATCTTAATAATTAAAATTAAATGGAAATTCAAGCCTCTAATTCAGTTTAAAAGATATATAAAAATTATAAGTTTAATGTAAGTTATTTAAAAAAAAATTATTATTATATTAAAATAATTGTGTTATGATAACTAACATCTTAATTTCATAGAGTTTTCCAGATATGAAAACTACAAATAATAAATGAATTTTAATTATTTTTGAAATAATTGTCTCATGATAACTTAAATAAAATATTATTTCACAGAGATTGCCGGATATGAAACTATAAATATTATTTATGAAAAAATTTATGAGATGTACAGAATAATTAATGCTTAGTTAAATAAATATGTATTTATATAAAAATATTTTTACAGATATGTTGTTAAATAATCAGCTTAATATTCACAACACTTATTTGATTTCATAATCAAACACTACACCAAAAAGAGTCTTTTGCAGCGGTCAAAAAACGTTGTCAATCACCTTTTGCAGCGTTCACACGTATCTTGTGGGATGCGATGTTTCCATAGAATCTTTGGATACGGTAACATTTTTTGAACGTTGCAAATAACATTTTTACAGCGTTCCATGAACGTTGCTAATAATCCTTTTGCAAAATTGCTAATAACCTTTTTGCAGCATTTTCTGAACGTTGCTAATAACTTTTTTGCAACATTCTATGAATATTGCGAATAACTTTTTGCAGTATTTTTTGAACGTTGCAAATTTTTTTAACAACGTTCCCTGAATGTGGCTAAAAACATTTTACAACATTCCTTGCCTATTGCCTATACTTATATTCTTAGTTTTTGTTACATTTTTTTATCGTTGCCGTAGGTCTCTCTCCCTTTTTTTATTTTTCTTTTTGACCGTTGCATACACGCGCACACACACACAAATTAACCTACAAAATTGATAATAATTTCATTACAAATTTTTGAATCATACACTAAAACATTAAATGTGATACAACACCACCTAGAAAAGGGAACACAATTTCTCAAATGTTTGTTCTCAATGGGTACCTGCAAGCTTTCTGGTCCTCTGAGATCTAAATTTGACCACGACTGCTAATACCTCTATTGTCCTCTACCATTTCATTTGTTCTCTCTTTGCCTCTTTGTATTAGCTGTAATACTCTCGGCATGAGAAACTTTCTGCCATGTTATTAACAGATCCATAGACAATCAAAATTTGGATCCCCATATTTAAGCTAAAAGCATCAAAGTGTGAAATAATTTTGTTTCTTCAATTCAAGTGACTAAAGAAAAGAAATTGAAGAAAACATTTTGAACTCACTTTAATGACCTGTCCAAGATCCCATAAGGAATATCTTCCTGAAAATTCTCGATGTCATGGTTTGGCAAAGTATCTTCCTCAACAAAAAATGACTCTTCCGGAGGACCTTGAGCATTTGTAAAAACAAGTATTTTCGGTGAGAAATCAGTAGATACTATGAAAGTTATTTCAATCCCAAATTAACCATATTCCTAAGAAAATTATTGCATCCTTAAAATTTCTTGTGGCAACTAGTACAAAAACAAAGCAGGAAAATCCCTTTAAAAGCATGGTTAAACACTAAATTGTCAGTAGCACATCTACAAAGGAAGCTAATGTAAGTATTATGTCCTAGATCCAATCGATTTAGGTTGTAAACACTTTTAATATGTTTAATGTATTTATTTTTTACAAGATCTATTATTTATTTAAATTAATATTCTGATAAATAACATTATATAATAGAGTTCAAAGATTCAAGTTTAAGTGATTTGTTAATCACAAGGAGTTGTAATTGTGAGATACAAATTACATACGATTGGATCTTGAATAATACATGGCCGTAAGTAATAACGAAATACGGATATCGTTATTATGGATAGACCATAAATAAGCCCTGAAATACGAAAGGGGACTTCGTTATTGCAGTTGTCCTTGGTTCCCTAGGTACTCGGGAGGAGACCTCCATGGCAAATATGAACGCTGCGGCTACCAACCCAGCAAAGCAACACTGCGACCGACGCTGGTTCCATACTGGGCATAAAGACCGGGTGGGCTAGGAATTCATTATTAAAAGCTTTCTTCGAAAAAGCGTTTACGTAATAAATGGATTTTCAGTCCATTCTGGGGTACCCAAGTGGTGAAGCAGAGGGAATAGGATGCCCTCGCCCCGGGGGCTCGTGTAGGCTGGACAAACTAAGTGCTTAGGGCCGGACTATTGCACGAATCCATCATATTTAAGGGATAAGACTTAGAACTCTTGAATGACTCAGAGACCAGAAAGAGGAAACTTGATCGAGTAAACATGATCCGGCTAGGTACTTCTCTGGTTGCTTTATTCCTTGCAGAACAGGAAATGTGAGGATCGCTTACCTGACGCTTTATTCCGGTATAGGGAAAGACAAGGGACACACGAAACAAGATAACTATTCGCTACCAAAAGTATTCCCCGTCTCCTGAATCAAGAGAGGCTCACATAACATTATGAAATGATCCTACGGAAATTATGCCAACCCGAAACCATACTCAGAAAGAGATTCATCCTACAGCACAAAAGTGCCAACGCCCGCCAGACACAGACTCCAGGAATGATTCAAGAGTTCGGACTTGTTTAATATTGAATTGGGTGAATTCTGCCTTTTTCCTCTCAGCTTCCTCGACCAGTGGATAATAGCTCTTTTTTACTTCTCTACTGGAATAGAAATGAATGGATTCGCACTGGAAGCTGTCTATCAAACATAGGTACAAAAGCGGGTCAAAGGTTTTACGCCCTGATACACTGTTTCATTTCGCAAAGTTTCATTCTATATATAGGGAAAATTAGTCAAGCCCAATTCTGCCTTGAGAGGCACCTTCGATTGTGAAACTTTGAGTCCCACCTAAGTAGTAAAAAAAGCTACTTTTGGCACCTCGCTTAGGGTGGAATTCGCTTTGCTACGAAAAATCCCGTGTTCACTGGATTGGTTGCAAAACGAGACCCCGTTTAGGGCTACAAGTAGGTTTTGTCCAAATTTCCCAGGTTTCATGAAACGCACCACTTCTTGTTCTTGGTCGGTAAGTGGTCAACCAGCGCTTAGTCACGTGAGGGAGGGCGGAATGAACCTGGCGGGGAGTATTTCTTCGCAGAGGACGAATTGTAGTTTCATTCGGCATTGTAGCTAGGAGATATCTTTCTTTTAAACGAGACTCTATCCAATGGGTTGCAACCCTATGAAAGCATATGCAGGAACTGTTCAGTCCCACGTACGTTCAGCGAGACATCGAGAAAGCTTCCGTAAAGAAGTTCAGGGGTTCGTGCGAAGTGTACCGTTGCTTCTTCGATCCTGGGCCCTATGTCCTGTTCAAGCTCTCCCTCTCGAGTCGGGCTTGGAATGGGCGTGTGCTTTGATGAAACCATTCTTTGGGACCCATCACCGACCTCCGCCTTGCTAGCTTCACCTGGTATCGTGCCAGTCTTTCTCTCCTACGAATAGGTTCTCTACAAGTGGACTAGCCGAAGACTCGCTAGGTTTCGTTCGTTTCTGTCTATCTCTCTGATGTGCTATCGGCTTTCCAGGGGCTTTCGCCTTTCAGGCCCGGATGGAATAGAGTCCAGGGCAGCCGGGTAGTTCCCAGCCCAAAATTACTTATCTTCGGAAAGGGACATTTATTACCTGTGAAGTAAGTAGCTGATCTCATGAGTTAAAGTGTGGTGACACCTAAATGAACGCGTGGATGTTTTGTTATAGAATGAAACATTGGAGACCCGCTAAGAGATTCCACATGAACAACCATTTGAGTGTCAGTGGTTAATCTCTAACATTCGATAATGGAATTGGTTCTTTGACTTGAGTTCGTCATAGTACCTTGTATGAGGACGGTCAGGCTTTGACGGTGTTGGATGTTGCTCTGCCAAGAGCCGCTAATACGGCATCATTCGGGTATGTTAAGAGTCATATGAAGGTTGTGAATGACCAATAGAGGATTCTTCACCCTTAGATAGTAAGGGATTGTGATCTGCATTTCGTTCAATTAAGTCAATAACAAAATCCTTGGTCAAGGTATACTCATAAGTCGAAAAGGAGTTTTTCGACTCACGTTGACTTAATAGTAGAATGAAAAATATGATCGATAATCGAGATTGACACACTTTCATATCTCGTAATTGATCGGATCATATTGACGAAAGGATTATAGTTTCATGGTAAACGAATAAGTTTGGTTTTGTCATACCACGTGACATTTTTCGTCACATGTGTTGCCCTGATACATTGCTAGATGTCAATTTGGGACAGCGAGTGTGAATTGGTGATAAATTAAAATGGCGTTTTAATTTATCAATTTTGATTAGATCAAAATAATATTTCAAATCATTAGATATCGTGGTCGGGAACCTAATGGATCGTACACAAAAGAGAATTGAAATATTGCAATTTTTCAATTGATTAATTTAACAATCGTTGGATAAATTAATTAATTGGGTTGGTTATTTATAAGCTCAAATCAATTAATTGATTGATTAATTCACGGACCGGATTTATTTAAATGGATTAGTTAAATATTTGACCGGATCAGGCCATGCCCATTTGGGCTTACATAAAGACATGGCTAGGGTTTTCAATCGGTAGATATTTCTCATAATTCTTGCTAGCACAATAGGAGAAAACCCTGGTAACTGCAATCTACTCTCTGTGTGGAATTCATTGGAGGCTGAACAATTTGACAGCTGTGGAAAATAGAGCTAAGTTGTTGGAACAATAATAACGCAAAGGAGTTTGCAAATCTAAGAAAAGGTATAACTTTTATCACAGATCCTATCTAAATACAAAGATGAATCATGGTGGAAATTGAAATTGTTTTTATTTTCACTGCGCATATTTAAGTAAATTATCTACAGTGGTATCAGAGTCAACTTTGTATTTATTAGGAATTGATTTACATGTTTATGAAATCAAAATGTGATTTTCCATCATATTCTTGAGTCTACCAATTATGGTATTAATTTTATCTTCAAAATTTGATTTTGAAAAACGAAAAAAATATTTTATTATTATTTTTAGGTCGTTGTCGACGGGTAGCGGCGACGAGGTGCAGCAGCAGGCACTACGGTTGCTGCAGCAGAGCTATGGCACTGCTGTGGGACGGCATGGGCTACCGCCTTCACGGCAATATGGGCGGCGCCGCCAAACAAACCATTTAAAAAAAAAAATTGTTAGGGTTTGAGGGAGTTGGAGACTGGGGCCTTTCATGCAATTTATGAAATTGCAGGCCCCCGTATGTAAATTGTTTTGGGAGTTGTCTTGCAATTTTTTAATAGAGGGTCTGTCATGCAATTTACGAAATTGAGGGACTTATGTTTTAATTTTGACTTGGGTCAAATTGCAATTTTTGAAATGGGTTTTAAATTTGAATTCAAAATGGGTTTTGAAATTATGATTTTATTGGGTTAGACTTATGTTTCATTTGGGCCACAAATTAATGATTTATTTAAAATTTGACGACTTCTATATTTTTGCTAAAATTAGATTTTAACTTAAATATTTAATTTTGACCCTAAATTGAATTTTTTGTTTTATTTAGGGGGTTTTGTCCTAAATTAAAATATTAATTCAATTTTATTAGAGTTGGACTCTAATATTATATTAATTAAAATTTGATTATAATTAATACTACTTCCCCAATACATATTGAGAGTAGGACTCTAATTTAATAATTAATTAAATTTTGATTTTAATTGAATTATCACACCCTAAATTTTTTATAGAATTAGAGTTGGACTCTAATCCGAAATTTAATTAAAATTTGATTTTAATTAAATAACTTCCCCCAATAGTTATGGAATTAGAATTGGATCTAATTCGGGATTTAATTAAAATTTGATTTTAATTAAATAGGGCCAATTAAGTTAATTAATTAATATGATTAATTAATTATTTCGATCCATTTATTTAAATAAGTTTTGACGACTATAATTGCTAGATTCTTGAGACATTGCATATAATATTAAATATTGTATAGGAAACATTTATGTGATGAATGTTTATTTATGGATGATTATAAACTCGACCATGTGGATGTGTTGAATGGTTGATTTAATTCTTGTCGTTTTATGGACCTGCGAGCCCTTAATTGTTTTGGACCTGCGAGTTCATTATCATCATCATCATCATCATCATCATTATGGGCCTGCGAGTCCAATTTCATTTAGGTCTGCGTGCCAACTAGTATAGGATACATGTTGCAGCTGGACTATTTGAAGGCGCGAGAAAAGGAGGAAACCATGGAGATGGTGCATTGATATTGATTTAATGTTGTCCCCCTAGGAATTGACCAATTAGTCTTCCATTTGGCTCGGGAAAACTAGATAGAATAAATTCATAATCATCCATACTATTATTTGTATATTTATTCGCATAGTTGATGCATGATTAAATATATATAATTATTTTATTAGACCATCGCATGTTAAATCCCTTGTTAAAATATTAAGTCAGTATTATTTGCCTTTCGTCATTATAGTGAAAAACGAGAATCCTGAATCGATCTCAACTTATTGAGTACACTTAAGACTGGTCTATTAGGGATATATTTGACACTATGAAATATTTGATGTTTCTGAATGATGGGTTTGACTTAACTAAAATTTATCTTTTGTTGAGTACATTAAAGAAGATAAGTTTTAGAAGCGTGTTAAGCTAACACATAAGATATGTAAAGACAAAGAGTTGTCAGCTTAATGATCTGGGAGTTATATGGAGATACAATTGATAATAGTATCTACCCAGATGTTTTCTTAAGATTTATTGAGTACACTCAAGATCTTGATATAACGAATGGGATCCCAGCCCACTAGGAATCAAATATGGATTCCAATAATATATGTTTCAGGGTCATGAATTTATTTTAAACAGTGGGAGCACGTTTAATTAAAGTCCATATTGAATTTGTGCAAATGCATTATAATACAAATTGATTCTATATTTTATGTCATTTACAGTTTTTTGAATCATGAGTAATCATATGAATTTGAGAGGCATATTGAATGCCAACAAACTAACCGGATCAAATTTTCTCGATTGGCACAGCAATTTGAGAATGTTTCTCAAACATGAGAAAATTGGGTATGTCCTTGAGCAGCCCCTTCCAAAGGTACCTACTGAAAATTCCATTGAGGAAGAGGTGGCTACTTACAACAAAATAGTGATGACGATAACACTGCAATATGTGTGATGTTTGCAGTTATGTCACTTGAGTTGCAGGAGCAACATGAGGGTATAGATGTTTACACTATGATTTTTCATCTCAAGTAGTTATATGATGAATAATCTCGTGTAGAGAGGTATGAGACCTCCAAAAAACTGTACCGGTGCAAAATGACAGAGGGATCTTCAGTCAGTGCTCATGTGCTAAAAATGATTGGTTTTATTGAGAAATTGGCTCAATTGGGTTTTATCATGGATCACGAATTAAGTATTAACTTGGTTCTACAATCTCTACCAGATAGTTATTCACAGCTCATTATGAACTTCAGTATGAATAAGATCGAATACAGACTCCCTGAGTTACTTAATATGCTTAAAATTGTGGAGCCCAATGTCAAGGCTAGAACTGGGCATGTCTTAGCCATTCAATCCTCTAAAGGCACTAAGAGGAAAATCAAAGGAAGTTTTAAGAAAACATCCAAAAAAGCTAAGGGTAATAACAAAGCAGTTAAAACAGGCAAGGACAATACCAAATCTGATGGCTCGTGCTATGACTGTGGAGTGAAAGGTCATTGGAAGAGGAACTGCAAGACTTACCTCGCTAGCTTGAAGGAAAAGAAGTCTTCTAAAACTTCTACTTCAGGTATTTTTGTTGTCGACGTTAATATGTCTACTTCATTAGCTTCTTGGGTATTAGATACCAGATGTGAATCTCATATTTGTATAAATATGCAGAGACTAAAGAGAAGTAGACCACTGCAGAAAAGAGAAATTGACTTGTGCGTGGGGAATGGAGTAAGAGTTGCTATATTAGCTGTAGGGATATACTTCTTACCACCACCTTCAAGCTTAGTATTAGAATTAGAAAATTGATATTTTGTTCCCGTCATTACTAAAAACATTATTTCTATTTTGTGTTTGGATATGAATGGTTTTTCAATTAATGTTAAGAACAATCGTTGTTCATTTTATAAAGATGAGATCTTTTATGGTTGTGGTGTGTTACAAAATGAAATTTATATTCTTGATACTGAGTCATCTATTATGAGTATAGAAAATAAAAGGCATAAAAGTAATAATCTAAATAATACCTATCTTTGGCATTGTAAACTGGGTCATATTAGCGACAAATGCATTTTCAAGTTACAAAAAGATGGATACTTGGAGTTAACTGATTTTGAATCATTTGACAAATGCGAGTCGGGCCTGTTAGACAAAATGACCAAATTTCCTTTTACTGGAAAAGCAGAAAGAGCTACAGAATTGCTGGGACTAATACATACTGATGTATGTGGACCCATGTCAATTTCCACCAGAGGTGGTTTCTCTTCATCACTTTTACTGATGATCATTCTAGATATGGTTATGTATATTTGATGAAATTCAAGCATGAAGCACTTGAAAAGTTCAAGGAATCAAACTTGAAGTAGAAAAATAAACCAGTAAACATATTCTTACACTAAGATCATATCGAGGTGGAGAATATTTAAAGGGAGAATTTTTACATTATCTAAAAGAGAACGTGATTCTCTTGCAGTGGACTCCGTCAAATACACCGCAACATAATGGTGTATCCGAACGAAGGAATCGCACATTGTTAGACATGGTGCGATCAATAATGAGCCATGCAAATATCCCAAAATCATTTTGGGGTTATGCACTAATTGCTACGTGCTACATAATAAATCGTGTCCCATCTAAATCGGTCGACAAAACTCCATACGAGCTATGGAGAGGAAAAAGACCAAACTTATCTCACATGAAAATTTGGAGCTGTGACATTTATGTAAAGTGAAATGAATCAAATAAGTTTGAGGCTAAATCTAATAAATGCATATTTGTGGGATATCCAAAAGAGACAATTGGATATCAGTTCTATAATCTAGTTGAGAAGAAGGTGTTCATCTCAAGACATGTCATATTCCTAGAGAAAGAGTTTATTCTAGAAGAGAGTAGTGGAAGCAAAATAGAACTTGAAGAAGTTCAAGAATCTACAGATACTATTGGCCAAATTAGATGAACCTGAGTCTGATCCCACACTTACTAATGGACAGACTCTTGATCAGGATGTAGAGACTCTTGAGGACACTCCAGCTCAGTATAAATCAAGTAGGATCATTCAACCTCCCAGAAGGTACGAATTCAAGATTACTAACCAAGTATTATTAATCAAGGAGCATGAACCTACAAATTATGCAGAAGTGAAGTCGAGTGTTGACTCAAAAAGATGGCAAGAGGCCATGGAATCCGAAGTGAATTCAATGTATGAGAACAAGGTTGAGACCTTTGTCAACCTTCCGGTGGGATAAAACCCACAGGTTGTAAATGGGTTTACAAGAAAAATGTCGATGTGGATGGAAACGTTTATACATAAAAAGCAACACTAGCAGCAAAATGTTATACACAAAGACAAGGTGTTGACTTTGATGAAACATTTTCGCCTATAGCCATGCTGAAGTCTATTTGAATTTTGCTTGCAATAGCTGCATACCATGATTATGAGATATGGCAAATGGATGTCAAAATCGCTTTTCTTAATGGAGACTTGCAAAAGAATGTGTACATGACACAATCAGAAGGTTTTGAATCCAAAGAAGCTAACAACGTATGTAAGTTTAATCGATTCATTTATGGATTAAAGCAAGCCTCTAGGAGCTGGAATCTTCGTTTTGATGAGACAATCAAAAACTTTAATTTTATCAAAAATGAAGATGAACAGTGTGTTTACAAGAAGACAAGTGGGAGCACGATCGTATTCCTAATATTATATGTCGATGACATATTATTAATGGAAAACGACATCCCAATGCTTCAATTGATAAAATTATGGTTGTCAAAGAATTTCTCCATGAAAGATATGGGAGAAACAACGTATATCTTGAGAATCAAGATCAATAGAGATAGATCTAAAAGATTGCTTAGATTATCCCAATCTTCATACATAGATAAAATCTTGAGAAGATTTAACATGAAAGAGTCGAAGAGAGGTTTGTGTCCTATGTCACATGGGATTTATCTCTCAAAAGATATGTGTCCTAAAACACATGATGAAAGAAATCGTATGGATAAGATTCTTGATGCTTCGACGATAGGATCTATCATATATGCGATGCTATGTATGAGACCAGATGTTTCATATGCTCTAAGTATTACGAGCAGGTTTTAAGCAAACCCTGGTGAGAAACACTGGATAGTGGTTAAGAACATTCTTAAGTACTTGAGAAGGAATAAAGATGTGTTGTTGATCTATGAAGGAGATAACTAAAGGTTCATGGGTATTCTGATGCCAGCTTTCAATCTGACAAGGATGATAGCAAGTTTCAATCAGGATATATGTTTACTTTCAACAATGGAGCGATTAGTTGGAAAAGTTCTAAACAAGAGACAACCGCTGATTTAACAACAGAAGCCAAGTACATTGCTGATTCTGAAGTAGCGAAGGAAGCTATCTGGATTAAAAATTTTATTAATAAACTGAGAGTCGTTCCTAGCATTGTTGATCCCGTACCTTTGTATTGTTATAATAATGGAGCCATTGCACAAGCAAAGGAACCGAGGTCTCATCAACGATCCAAACATGTGCTAAGGTGAAGAGATTATACAAAGAAATGAGGTAAAGATAAAGCGACTTCCCACATATAACAATATTGCAGATCCATTGACAAAGTCGTTGTCATAACAGGTACATGATCTTCATATGGACGCTTATGGTATTAGATACATGAGTGACTGGATCTAGTACAAGTGTGAGTTTGTAAGTGTTATGCCTTATATTCAATCGATTTAGGTTGTAAACACTTTTAATATATTTAATGCTTTTATTTTTGGCAAGATCTCTTATTTATTTAAATTAATATTCTGATAAATAACATTAAATAATAGAGTTCGAAGATTCAAGTTTAAGTGATTTGTTAATCACAAGGAGTTGTGATTGTTAAATACAAATTACATACGATTGGATCTTGAATAATCCATGGTCGTAAGTAATAACAAAAAAGGGATATCGTTATTACGGATAAACCATCACGTGTGACATTTCTTACCTGTGAAGTAAGTAGCTGATCTCACGAGCTAAAGTGTGGTGACACCTAAATGAACGCGTGGATGTTTGTTATAGAATGAAACATTGGAGACCCGCTAAGAGATTCCACATGGATAACTATCTAAGTGTCAGTAGTTAATCTCTAACGTTCGGTAGTGGAATTGGTCCTTTGACTTTAGGTCGTCATAGTGCCTTGTATGTGGACAGTCTAGCTTTGACAGTGTTAGATGTTGCTCTGCCAAGGGCTGCTAATACGATATCGTTCGGGTATGAAGGTTGTGAATGATCAATAGAGAATTCGTTACTCTTAGATAGTAAGAGGTTTTGATCTGCATTTCGTTCAATTAAGTCAATAACGAAATCCTTGGCCAAGATATACTCATAAGTCGAAAAGGAGTTTTCGACTCACGTTGACTTAAAAATAGAATGAAAGATATGATCGATAATCGAGATTGACACATTTCCATATATCATAATTGATCGGATCATATTGATAAAGGGATTATAGTTTCACGGTAAACGAATAAGTTTGGTTTTGTCATACCACGTGATATTTCTTGTCACATGTGTTGCCTTGATACATTGCTAGATATCAATATGGGACGGCGAGTGTGAATTGGTGATAAATTAAAATGATGTTTTAATTTATCAATTTTGATTAGATCAAAATAATATTTCAAATCGTTAGACATCTTGGTCGGGAACCTAATGGGTCGCACACAAAAGGGAATTGAAAAATTGCAATTTGTCAATTGATTAATTTAACAATCGTTGGATAAATTAATTAATTTAGTTGATTATTTATAGGCCCGAATTAATTAATTCACAGACCGAATTTAATTAAATGGATTAATTAAATATTGGACTCGATCAGGCCAAACCCGTTTGGACTTATATAAATACATGGCTAGGGTTTTCAATCGATAGAGATTTCTCATAATTTTTGCTAGTACAAGAGGAAAAACGCTAGTAGTTGCAATCTGCTATCTGTGTGGAATTCATTGGAGACTGGACAATTTGATAGCTGTGGGAGGCAGATTTAAGTTGTTGGAACAAAGATAACGTAAAAGAGTTTGCAAATCTAAGAAAAAATATAACTTTTATCACAGTTCTTATCTAAATACAAAAATGAATCCTCGTGAGAATTGAAATTGTTTTTATTTCTACTGCGCATGTTTTTATTTCCACTTTCCTGATCATCAAATTAGATGATCAGGAAATTGGAAGAATCAAAATAGCTTTATATAATAGTTGAAGGACCAAATTTGATTATCCTAAAAGTTGAAGGATCTAATAATTTTTTATAGTAGTTGGAGTATAAAAAAAAAGAGCTCTATCTAAAAGTTAAAGGAGCAAAATTGAGGATCCAGAAAGTTGAACCTTTATATAATAGTTGAAGGATTAAAATAGATTACCCTAAAACCTGAAGGATCAATTTAGCTTTATATAAAAGTTGAAGGAGTGAAATTGATGATCCTAGAAGTTGAAGGACCAAAATAGCTTTGTAATAGTCAAAAAGCTTTATATTATAGTTGAAGGATTGAGATAAATTATTGTGAAACTTGAAGGACCGAAATAGCTTTTTCATAATCAAAAAGCTTTATATTATAGTTGACGGATCGAGAGAGATTATCATGAAAGTTGAAGGATCGAATTAGCTTGTATAATAGTTGAAGATTAAAGTCGATTATCCTAAAAGTTGAAGAATCGAAATAGTTGTTTTTTGTTAATAGTTGAAGGGCCAAAATACATTGTCTTGAAAGTTGAAGGATCAATATATCTTGTTATATTAGTTGAAGGATCAAAATAGACGATTTTGAAAGTTGGGTTCGGATTAGATTTTCGTATTAGTAGAATAACGAAAATAGATGATAAAGAAAGCTAATCTAATTGAATCATTATGAAAGTCGAAGGATTGAATGGACTTTAGGTAATAATCCAAGGATCTAAATAGATGATCCAGAATGTTGAAGGATGGAATTATATTATTAAAATAGTTTAAAGGATGGAAATAGATTATGTAAGGGTTCGGATTAGATTTTCATAATAGTAAAAGAATCGAAATAGATGATAAGGAAAGCTAATCTAATTGAATAATTATGAAGGTTGAAGAATTGAATTGTATTTATGTTATAATCTAATGCCATCTCCAGCGTTACACAAAAATTTGTACAATTTTGTACCAAATCTTTCATCAAACTAAAATTCATCTCCAACCATTACATCAAAACTTACACCAAATGAACAGTATTTAATTATTTTCTTCTCTTTCTTATTCTTAATAATTTATTTATTTGAAATATTATTTATCTAATTATTTTATAAATACATAAATTACTAAATAAATAATTATGTTAAATAAGGAAAAAATTAAATTCATTAATAAATATAAAAATTTATTATTTATTTAATTATTTAATATATTTCACGTTAACTTTAAGAATTAATCGTGTTTGTTACATTTTAAATTTTTTTCTCCTTTTAATTAATTTATCAATTATTATTTTTTACATTTAAAATTTATTTTAAATAATAATAATAATAATAATAATAATGATGATGATGATGATGATGATGATGATAATAATAATAATAATAATTTATTGTATTAAAAAATATATAGCACAAATAACACAAATATCCTTAATCAGTTTATTCGGGAAATGAAAAGAAAGGGTAAAAATGACTTTGGACAAATTTGGTGCAACACTATTCACTTTGCAAGTATATTGTTGCATTGGAGATGGCCTATGGATCAAAATAGATTATCCAAAATGTTGAAGGATGGGATTATACTATTGGAGTTGTTTTCCACCAAAAAATAATGCATTTTGGTGTTTTAGGGATGCATTGGAGATGGCCTACGGATCGAAATAGATGATCCAAAATGTTGAAGGATGGAATTATATTATTAAAATAGTTTAAGGGTGGAAATAGATAAAGAAAGTTGAAGGATTGCATTGGATGATTCTGAAAGTTGAATGATTACAACTATTATTTGAATAGTTTAGTTCGATCCTTTAACTTTCTTTTTCATCTATTTTGGTCCTTATTATTACAATATAATTCAATCCTTCAACTTCAGTATCATTTATTTCGATCCTTCAACTATCAAAAATAATTAATTTTCACTTTCAACTAATGTAAACATCAAATTCCATCCTCAAATTATTTGTAATATCTAATTCGATCTTCACCTATGTGAAAATTCTAACTTGTGGATTTTGATCATCAAATTTGTAGAAACGTCTAATTTGACCCTCAACTTACTTAAACTATCTAATTTGATCTTTAAACTATGTGAGATATCTAAATTGATCCTTCAACTATTATAAATAACTAATTTGATCGTTCGATGATTAGAAACATTTAGTTTGATCCTTCACAAACTAGTACAATTTTAAAAGTTTCTATTTTTGGTCCTTAGAAAAAATCAATAATTTTATCTAACTAATGGTTGACGTCAATTTTATCTTCTTACCATAAACAAAATATATTCCAGTCCTCCAACCAGGCCAAGGGGCAATTTGGCAAAATGCTTATACAAAGGCAATAAATTGGTTCTCAAACTTCTTGAAAGAGACAATTTGGATCTACAACTATTCAAAATTTAAAAGTTGGTCCTCCAACTAATGCATGGACAAATTAAAATCCTCCATCTATTCTCAAGCAACATTTTGGTACTACAACTATTCAAAGGCAAAAGGAGGTTCTCCAACTAATGAAATACAACAAATTTATCCTCCAACTATTCCAACATGTCAATTTCATCCCCCAACTATGCTAAAGTGGTAATTTTTTTCTCGAACTATTCAAGGGTGACAATTTGATCCTACAACTATTTTGAAGCATACATTACAGGAACAAAATATAAATTACATAGATATTATGTCCTCCAAGTCATAAATAAAGCATCAGATTGGATTAAATATATAAAAATAGAATGAACACAAATGCATGTAAATTAAATTTTCAAAATGAATATAAAATTATTACTTAGTAATCATATTAAAATTGTTGGTAAGTGGATAAATTTATATTCTTACACTAGAATGCACATGCAATTAGAAAATTGGACACAAACTTGAGTTACTAAAAATGTCGGAAAATTGAACGTAACAGAATAATACTTAGGTCAAGGTAAGAATTGAGTACTTTTTTCTGAAAATGATAATGACCCGTACAATTAGTAAAAGTTTTCCATACTTATTTGTAGAGATACAATCATCACATTTTGTAATAAAAGCACTTCAAATTATGAAAATCAGTGAATTTATTGATATTTTTAACTCTGTTCGAAACTATCCTTCTAATGGATGCAAAAATAACTAATGGACTATAATGATATATGCAAAAATTTGACAACACAAGATCCAAAATGAAGTGATCATATAATATTGCACGCATATGGAACCTATCTATAATAAATGTAAAGTGTTGAAAGGACACAACTTCATGGAACGACAAATATGAAAATGTATATATCTAAAAAGACACACCTCTGAAATGAAAATACATGGATGTCTGGAATGGACACATCCAAAAAGACATGACTTCTCACTCACAAACAATTACTAGAATTCTACTTTAAATATCCAACCATTTTCATGTCATAAGCGGCTCGAGTATGGCCCTAATTTCTCATTCAATCAAAATTAGTAAGTAATAAAGCTCATCCATGACACCACTCAATTCTCCGTTGGCTCTCTATCTGTCCAACACATTCAAAATATGATTGCAGGCAACATTCATGCCTAGTATGGTGGCTCTTTACAATCTTCATTAGTATATGCCAAGTCTTATAGTTGTTGAATCGATAAAATAAAGATGCCACTCGATTACTAAGCTCCGAAATTCCAGTGTTTAGATGGGAAGAGCAATTCAAAGCAATATGTTGCTCATTTTATGAGATGTGTAATAATACAGATACTTATAATGACAAGATGGTGAAGCGGTTTGTATGCTCCCTTAAAGGTGCTGCATTTGAATGGCATACAAATTTACGAGCTGGGTCAATTGAAAATTGGGATCAACTCGAGCAAGAACTCCTAGCAAGCCTTCCAAAACTTGGTTGAACAAAATAGAGCAAGGAAGAGCCTGTTGTAGAGTATATCAAATGTTGGGAAATCTTGTGCCTAATTGCAAAGAACAATTCAGCGAAGCATCTTACATCAATATCTGTGTACAAGGCATGCATTAGGGATTATTCTATAATCTCCAAGCAAATATGCCCACTCCTTTGAAGAGTTGGCAACACGTGTTTATGATCTAGAGCTCCAAATTGTAAGACATGGAAGTTACTTACCAAGTGATGACAAGAAAGACCTAAGATGGAAATAAAAAAGGACGTCTAGGCAGGTAAGTCCAAAGAAGCTATGACAATCTCCACTATCTCTGTAAAGATAGGCTTTCAAAAGTCGAGGTCAAATCCAAAGTTCAGACCTAATAAAGGACAAGTCCAAAAGTAGAGGTCATGTAACCCTGAAAGAACTAGAAGAGAAGAAGTATCCATTCTTAGAATCTGAAATTTCTAGAATGCTAGATCAACTCCTTGACTATAAAATAATCGAACTTCCAGCATCAAAATGACCTAAGGAAGTTCATGAGATTAATCATCCTACGTATTATAAATTCCGTAGAATCATCATTTACCCAATAAAAAAAATGTTTTGTCCCGAAAGATCTTATCATTTACTTGGATACATAAATAAAATCAAACTTGAAAACATGAAAAATTTAGCAATCGCTTGCTCGATAGTTTCATTTGGATCAAGATAGAACGGACATTTTCACGTATTCTCGATGTTAGTAAATAATCGGTTGAGGAGTTTGGACCTCAACTTTCAAAAAGAGGCATCCCGGTGGAATTTAAGGTAGACTGAGAAATCACCATCAATTACATCTGTACAGGGATGGATGGACCACGTGTATCCAATCGTCCAACCTTCTACGTAATTATGATAGATGACTTGGATTCCGATTTAGAGCCTAAAGAGGAGGTAGTCCACCTGCAAAAGCAATAAGGAAAAATACAGTCAAAATAGGTAAAATATCACATTTTATTCCTCTTGCAAAACTAAAATTATGAGCATTGAGTACGAAAGTCCAACCAAATAAAGATTTATCGCGGGAAGAAAATTAGAAAACATGGAATCTTGTAAAAAAATATCATCGAAAGGCTCCATGATTCCCAAGTTCTAGTGTTTATAATGAGAAGTCAAGACCAAGAAGGAGACTGAGAAATAGCCAAATGAAAAGGTCTAAACTCAAATCAAGAATATCTACTGACTACTAAATCAAAGAAGTAGAACTGGCTTCACAGGCTGCTTCTGGACTATCAACATTGGATGATTATTTTCCCAAGGGTTTCTTTGACAAAGAATATTTTACCTCTAATTTTATCAATCTAGAGGAGAGAAATGAAATGAAAAATATATCAGGATAGAGTTTAAAGCAGAATAAAACTATCTCATAACTCAACAATATTCCTTCCAATACGAGTTTAGCAGAGTCTCTTAGTCTTCCTTTTGATGATGAAATGGCTTTAATCGTAGCATTGATCAATCTGGAAGAATACAAAGGTAAAGTCTTAGAACATATTAAATCCACAACTTGACAAGACTTTATGTCCATGATTATATTTGACGACGAAGATTTACAACTGAGTTCTCGTTTACATAATAAACTATTGTATGTCAGTGGTTATATTAAAAAATGTAGAATAAATCGCATAATAGTCGATTGTGGATTTGTTGTAAACATTATGTTGTTTCAAATGATGAAGAAAATTGGAGTTAATGTTGGTGATCTGTCTAAGAGCGAGATCATGATTTAAGGATTCAACTAGAACGAGCCATTGGCATGATTCAACTGAAGCTACAAATAGAGAAGTTAATTTCCTCTTTTCTTTTCTATGTCATTAATGCTAAAACATCTTCTAAATTACTCCTTGGACGTGTCCGCTACATGAAATTGGAGTGTTACCTTCGACTTGGTACCAATGCTTAAAATATAGTCGAGATAGAGAAATCAAATGTGTGGTAGCTGACTCCAAACCATTCATCTAAGAAGAATCTTATTTTGCTGATACCAAATTTTACATGGAAGATGAAGAACGTAGTTCTGTAAGATTGACCATGTCTAGATTCAAAATTAAAAATAGATGCAGACGATAATGATACATCTAGTGTTGCTTCACCTCATCAGCTTATCAAAGGTAAATCAAAATTTACATCTGAAGGATTATCTAGCGGAAAAAAAACTCAAATAGAACCAATTGATGTTGAGGTATTGAAAAAAGAGTTAACTCTCCCAAAAGAACGTAAATCTACATCGAAAGCTTCGATATCCATTCCAAACATATCAAAGTTCTGAATATCTAGCTCATCTAAACATGCTGGGCACTAAAGGAGTCGATGAATTAAAATAGTCTTTCAAAAGATGTTATAATCCTCAAGTCAAAAAGTTATTTAAAAACACCAGATTTGGGAAAGAAGAGCGTCGCAAATTAGGCAATCTTGATGTTGTCCTTTTGAATGGGCGTATCTCTTTTGATTCTAATGGATACCTCATGTCGCGACCTAAGTACAATTTCTGGATATGATCCAAATCTACCGAGAAAGATAAAAGTCCAAAAGGTTTTCTCAAGTCCAATCATGATTCAAATATATGAAGTTACATAAAAGAAATCGGAAGAGCCGAAACTTTCAGAGTTCAATCGAATTAAAAACAAGAATGCTAGAGTTTCGATGTTTAAAAGATTAAAAGGAAAACTTTCCACGACAATTGACATAATGGGTAAAGCCTCCATCTTCCAAAGGTTAAGCAAAGATCTTTTTTCATTTGCTCAAATTGAAAATATTGTGGATAAATCAAAATAATTGAACTTGTGGACTGAAGAAGTCCCGAGAACAGTGTTTATAAGTGCTTACCTCAGTCAAAAAAAAGAATTCGAGTACATCTATTTGCTTCAGGAATACAAAGACGTATTTACATCGTCTTACAAAGAAATTTCGAGATTAGATCCGAAGGTTGAAGTGAATTACTTTGCAATAAGACATGGAGTTTGACCAATAAAGAAACCTCAAAGAATATTTCAACCAGAATTGATTACTCAAATTGAAGTGAAAGTCAACAAACTTATTGAAGCAAGATTCATTCGTGAAGTCAAGTACCCAACTTGGATCTCGAACATTGTTCCTATCAAAAGAAGAATGGACAAATTACGAGTTTGTGTTGACTTTCGGGATTGAACCGAGCATGTTCAAAGATGATTTTCCACTTTTCAATAACAAAGTTGATGGTAGATACAACTATCGAATATGGAATCTTATCTTTCATAGAAGGGTCTTTCGGATACGACCAAATATGGAAGAATCCAAAAGATGAAGAACTTACATCGTTTTACTCTCCTAAGGACATATATTGTTACAAAGTTATAAATTTTGAATTAATAATAAAGGGGCAACTTACCCGCGGGTGATACAAAAGATCTTCGATGACATCCTACATAAAAATGTAAAATGCCATTTAGATGATCTTGTTGTTAAAATAAAAAAACATGACGATTATCTACAAGATTTACGGAATGTATTGCATCCCGTATTTGCTTCAGGAATACAAAGACGTATTTGCATCGTCTTACAAAGAAATGTTGAGATTAGATTTGAAGGTTGTAGTGCATTACTTTACAATAAGACATAGAGTTTGACCAATTAAGAAATCTCAAAGAATATTTCAATCAGAACTCATTACTCAAATTGAAGTGAAAGTCAACAAACTTATTGAAGCAAGATTCATTCGTGAAGTCAAGTACCCAACTTGGATCTCGAACATTGTTCCTATCAAAAGAAGAATGGACAAATTACGAGTCTGTGTTGACTTTCGGGATTGAGCCAAGCATGTTCAAAGATGATTTTCCACTTTTCAATAATAGAGTTGATGGTAGATACAACTATTGAATATGAAATATTATCTTTCATAGAAGGGTCTTCCGGATACGACCAAATATGGAAGAATCCAAAAGATGAAGAACTTACATCGTCTCATGCTCCTAAGGACATATACTGTTACAAAGTTATACCTTTTGAATTAAAAATAAAGGGGCAACTTACCAGCAGTAATACAAAAGATCTTCGATGACATGCTACATAAAAATGTAAAATGCCATGTAGATGATCTTGTTGTTAAAATAAAGAAACGTGACGATCATCTACAAGATTTACGGGATGTATTAAAAGGCTTCGATAACATCAACTGAAGATGGATCCACTGAAGTGTGCATTTGTTATCATATCTGGGAAATTTCTTAGATATATTGTTCGACAACGGGGAATTGAAATAGATCAATCTAAAATTGAAGCCATAATCAACATGTCAGAGCCAAGAAATGTGCATAAGTTATAAATCCTTCAAGAAAAACTTGCATACATTCGAAGATTTATTTCTAACCTTGCCGAACATTGTCATCTATCTAACAAATCAGTACAGATGTACCATTTGAGTAGAATGATGCTTGTTGAAATGTTTTCCAAAATATTAAACAATATTTGTCCCATCTTTCAGTATTCATAGCTCCAATCCCAGTGAAATCATTGACTCTTTATATTGCAGTATAAGAATATTCTCAATTAGCACTTTTGTCCAAGTCAACGATGAAGGAAAAGAAAAGGTGCTCTATTACTCAAGCCGGACACTGGTAGGTACTGAAATGAAGTATTCACCTATTTGAAAAATATGCCATGCGTTGATCGCCACAACTAAAAAATTGAGACATTAGATGCTATCACATACAATTAATCTTGTTTTAAAAATTGATCCATTAAAGTACATAATATCCAGGCAAATTCTTTCTAGAAGGATTGGAAAATGGGAACTTTTATTGTCCGAGTTCGATATCAAATTCATTCTAGCTCTAATAGATTTTTTCACCAACCATCCAATTCCAGCAGAATGAGAACTTTAGGAAGACCTTTCGGATGAAGAAGTGATATGATCCAGGAGTCGAGCCCGACGAAGGCAAGTGCGTGACGAGATCCGTAGATAGTCGATGGCGGACCAATGACACGATCAAGGAAAAAGTAAGTGAAACAAGCGATAGGATTGCTCGTTCAAGAAACCATTGATGGAACCATGTTCGGGACTCAAAATGGAATAACTTTCATGTTCGGGTCGAAGGCCGAATCAACTTGGATCAATTTAATATCGAAGGTCGAAGATGGAGGAAAATGATAAGCCTATGCGACCGCATAGGCTTATGAGGCTTGCGGTCACATGGAGGTTTACCGAAACTCAAAGGGGAAAACTTACTTGAACTATGCGACCACATAGAAAAGAACGTCACAGCTGCACAAGCCAAAAATTTTGGCGAATTTTCTAATTTTGGCAATTTTTCATATTTTGTTAGTTTTTGATTCTTTTCCATATTTTGGGGATTATGATCGAATTTTGCACGATTTTTACCTAGTTTTTAGGTTTAGTATAAATAGGAGTTTTCATTCAATTGTTAAAAACCTTTTGACATTTTGATATTGAATTAAAAGTGAGGCGTATTGTCTTCTCTTAATCGTTCTTCATTGAACAATTTCGAACTTATCAAGTGTTAACTTGTGGCGTTCAAACAACTGGATTTAATTCTTGGATTGCGTGATCAAGGGGTCTTTCAAGGGTCGTTATGCTAATCTTAAGAAATGCACGTTTTGTATGGATAGAGTTATTTTTCTTGGTTTTTTTATTAGTGCTAATGGGGCAGAAGTAGACGATGAAAAGA
Source organism: Olea europaea var. sylvestris (assembly GCF_002742605.1). Classification (NCBI taxonomy): domain Eukaryota; kingdom Viridiplantae; phylum Streptophyta; class Magnoliopsida; order Lamiales; family Oleaceae; genus Olea; species Olea europaea. The sequence goes on from NW_019228789.1 coordinate 207,084, forward strand.
TAAAAGTTATTAGAGATTGGCCGACACCTAAAAGCATAACGAAAGTTAGGAGTTTTCATGATTTGGCTAGTTTTTATAGGCGTCTTGTGAAGGATTTTAGCACTATCATCACACCACTCACAGAAATAGTTAAAAAGAGTGTAGGTTTTCATTGGGGTGATGAACAGGAACTTGCATTTAATACCATTAAAGGTAAATTGTGTGAAGCACCTGTTTTGACATTACCTAACTTTGATAAAACATTCGAGATTGAGTATGATGTATCAGGAATAGGGATTGGGGCAGTTTTAATGCAAGATCGGAGGCCTATTGCATACTTTAGCGAGAAATTGAGTAGAGCTACTTTAAATTATCCTACACATGACAAAGAACTTTATGCACTTGTTCGAGTTTTGGAGACTTGGCAACATTATCTATGGCTGAAGGAGTTTGTAATACACACCGATCATGAGTCACTAAATCACTTGCGGGGATAAGGTAAATTGAACAAGAGGCATGCACGGTGGATGGAATTCATTGAGACCTTTCCATACATCATTCGGTATAAATAAGGTAAGAAAAATGTGGTGGCGGATGCGTTGTCACGAATGTACGTATTGCTAACTATTCTTGATTCTAAGCTACTTGGATTTGAACATATTAAGGAATTGTATGAAAAAGATGTTGAATTTTCGGATATTTATTTGTCATGCATAAAAGGGACGGTTGATAGGTTCTTTAGGCATGAGGGGTATTTATTTCGAGAAAATAGGTTATGTGTTTCTAATTGTTCTATTCGGGAGTTGATAGTAAGGGAGGTACATAGTGGTGAATTGATGGGACACTTTGAGGTTCAAAAGATTTTAGATGTATTGAAGGAGCATTTTTATTGGCCTAAGATGAAAAGTGATGTTGAGCAAATTTGTAGTCGATGCATAGGTTGTAAAAAGGCTAAATCTAAGGTTTTACCACAAGGTTTGTACACACCTTTACGTACACCTAGTGAGCCTTGGGTTGATATCTCGATGGACTTTGTTTTGGGTTTACCTAGGACTAAGAGAGGTAGTGATTCTATTTTTATGGTTGTAGATAGGTTCAGCAAAATGACACATTTTATACCATGTCACAAAACTAACGATGCTACGAACATTACTGACTTATTCTTTAAAGAGATTGTGCATTTACATGGGGTTCCTAGAAATATAGTGTTGGATCGAGATGTCAAATTTTTGAGTCATTTTTGGAGAGTTTTGTGGGGTAAGTTAGGCACTAAGTTACTATTTTCCACAACTTGTCACCCACAAACGGATGGACAAACCGAGGTAGTGAATAGGACTATGACACAATTGTTACGCACAGTAATCAATAAAAATTTGAAGAGTTGGGAGGAGTGTCTACCATTTGTTGAATTTGCATACAATTGAGCTGTTCACTCTTCTACGTCATATTCTCCATTTGAAATTGTATACGGTTTTAATCCACTAACCCCGTTGGATTTAATTCATTTACCTGTGAATGAACGTGGTAGTTTAGATGGCAAAAAGAAGGCGAAATTGGTTAAGTCACTCCATGAAAAGGTAAAAGCGCAAATTGAAACAAAAGTAAGTTGGTTGCGTTGCAGGCAAACAAAGGTAAGAAGCGCGTGACATTCGAACCAGGAGATTGGGTTTGGGTTCACCTTAGGAATGAGTGGTTTTCGGAGCAAAGGAAGTCCAAGTTGCAACTGAGGGGCGATGGTCCATTTCAAGTTATTGAAAAGATAAACGACAATGCTTACAAGTTGGACTTTCCAGGTGAGTACAATGTTTCGACTACTTTTAATGTATCTGATCTCTCTCTATTTGATGCAGGTTTAGATTCGAGGACGAATCCTTTTGAAGAGGGAAGGATGATATGATCCAGGAGTCGAGCCCAACAAAGGCGAGTGCGAGACAAGATCTGTTGATAGTCGATGGCGGACCAATGACTGATCAAGGGAAAAGCAAGTGAAACAAGCGATGGGATTGCTCGTTCAAGAAACCATTGATGGAACCATGTTCGGGACTAAAAAATGGAGCAACTTTCATGTTCGAGTTGAAGGCCGAATCAACTTGGATAAATTTAATATCGAAGGCCGAAGCGGAGGAAAATGATAAGCCTATGCGGTCGGCTTGCGGTCGCATGGAGGCTTACTGAAACTCAAAGGGGGAAACTTACTTGAACTATGTGACCGCATAGAAAAGAACGTTGTGGCCGCATAGGCCAAAAATTTTGGCGAATTTTCTAATTTTGGCAATTTTTCATATTTTGTTAGTTTTTGTTTCTTTTCCATATTTTGGGGATTATGATCGACTTTTGCACGATTTGTACCTAGTTTTTAGGTTTAGTATAAATAGGAGTTTTCATTCAATTGTTAAAAATCTTTTGACATTTTGATATTGAATTAAAAGTGAGGCGTATTGTCTTCTCTTCATCGTTCTTCATTGAACAACTTCAAACTTATCAAGTGTTAACTTGTGGTATTCAAACAACCGGATTTAATTCTTGAATTGCGTGATCAAGGGGTCTTTCAAGCGTCGTTCTTGTTGGGTTTTTTGTTCGACTTTCTTTTGGGTTAATCCTAAACTCTTGGATTAATTTGGCTTTCTTGGGTTTGTCAATCTCGTTGTGGGTTTTATAGTCAATGTTGCTACGGGGTTCGCATCAAGAAGTTCTATTTACTGAAAAATATACCATCATGGAGATTATATTTCAATGGGACAGCCTGAAATTACGATGCCAGAGTAGGAATAGTCTTTGTCACTCCTCATGATCTTGTCATACCTTACTCTTTACCTTAATAGAGAAATGTTCAAACAACATAGCGAAATATCAAGCCCTTATCATTGGATTAGAAAAAAACAGTAGATACGAATATCCATGAGCTGGAAGTCTTCAGAGATTCTAAATTGATAATCAACCAACTTTTAGCTAAGTATGAAGTTCGTAATTCAGACTTGAATTATATCATAAATATGTATCAACGCTTATAAAACGATTTGATTCAGTAAAAATGGAATTATTGCCTAAAGTTAAATAGGGAAGTTGATGCATTAGCTAAATTGGCATCGCTTTAACTAGGTAAAATGAAGATTTTTACCACTCCAGATCAATTGCTCAAAGATGGATGCTTTCGTCGTTGTTGCCCAGTAATTTGGAATAAAACAATAGTGTTATAGTAATCGATGATGAGGAAAGAGAAGATTAAAGACAACATTTGATGGAGTTTTCCTTCAATATTTAAGTAATAAGGGAGCAATACATGTCGTAGAAGAAGTCCACTTTGGAATTTGTGGTACTCATCAATCTAGACCTAAACTCCATTATCGAATAAAAAGAATGAGATACTGCTGGCCAACTATGGTAACAAGATTTCATGGATTATATAAGAAAATGTGAAGTTTATCAAGTCCATGCAAATTTCATCCACTAACCTCCGGAACCATTACATCCGACAGTAGCATCTTGGTCATTTAATGCATGGGCTCTTGATGTAATTGGACTTATAACTTCAAAATTTTCAGCTGGGCATGAATACATCATCTCTAGGACCGGCTACTTTTCTAAATGGGTTGAAGCCATACCATTGAAGGAAGTAAAAAAAAATGTTTAGAATTTCATTTGCATCCAAATCATTTATCGATATGGGATCCCGCGACACATCATAACTGATAATGGCAAATCATTTTGTAATATTTATGTGCAAAGTTTGGATTCAAACAATACAACTCATTCTATGTACAATGGATAACTAACAGGTTGGCAGAGGTATTTAACAAAATACTGTGCAGCCCCCTAAAAATGTTGTTTCCAAATAAAAAAGAGATTGGTATGAAAGAATCACCGAAGTCTTATGAGCTTATTGAATTGCTTTCATACTCTAACACAAGCCATTCCTTATGCATTAGTGTATGGAGTGGAAGCTGTATTTCCTTTGGAGTGGCAAATCATGTCACCTTGAATTGCCATAAAAAAGGTTTGACAAAAGAAAAAAAAATGCTTACTTCGATTGGAAGAGATAAAAGCTTTGTATGAGAAGATATTAGAGACGTAAATGCTCTCGGAATGCCATCATGTTCGGATGGTGAAGTCCTTCAACAAAAAGGTATAACCAAGATCATTTCAAGTCGAAGATTTCATATTTTCTGTATGCAAGCTAATCATAATCACAAGAAAAATAGAGGTCAAGTTCTGACCTAAATGGATGATCTATTTTCTTGCTACTCATGTATTTACTAATGACGCATACATGATTGTTGACAAAGATGGACTACAAATAGGACTTATCAATAGAAAATTCCTAGCGCATTTTTATGCTTGAAGTTCTTTATCATGTAAAATTTTCACTGTAATAAATGTTGTATCCTTGGTGTGCAAGAGGATAAACTGTGAACTGCCCCAAATAAAAAAATTTGTATTATTGTAGTGACTTGATCCTTTTTGGGTATGTAGATAGCTCGAATAAATTATAAATTCAAGTTCAGCTACAACCAATAAATTCATTCAATTTGTTTATCAATTTTTCGCAATATAAAAGTACACAAGAGACACGAAGAGGAACATTTCATTATAAAAAAATAATGATAGCAAGTCAAAGTTTATACAATAGGGTCTTAAAAAAGATTAGAAATTCTCAACTCTAGCAAGATCACTTACCATTGATCACTTGTAGGAAACTATCTTTAAGGTTCGTCTTCTTTTTCTAGTCGATGGATGTTATGCTAGTGACATCTCTAGTCTTTGATTATTCTAATACGATTTCGTAGTTCCAAGCATACTTTTTTGTTCCTAATGGGTTTGAAATTCATTACGAAGTCTGTCTAGCTTGAAAGTTAGTTGACTAATTTTAACGTCCAATGAAGAACACGTGGAATCCTCCACCTCCAGCCGAATATTTAAAAGTTTCAACTGCTCAGCCTTTTCTTCAACAGTTGGACACTTCAAGTATTGCTTTCTTTTAGATAAATAAAGGTCAACTTCCTTAAGAAATACATCCATATGGTTCATCAAAAGTGCTGGATCTATGCGAAATGAGCTAGTAGTCACGTTTTGAAGAATTAGATTATTTTCATCCCACCATGAACGAATGTTGGAAAACTCATGCTTCAAAACGTCCCTAAAGCACTTCTGAAGATAATTAGTTATAGCTTCTTATATAGCAGCCTTGAAATAAAGAGGCTCTTGAGTTATCCCGAAAGAAACCAAACGTGGAAGAACAAATTAAAGCAGCTAGATGGTTGTTTGTCTTCCAAGACAGAATGTTAATTAAAGCTAATGAAGATGGAACAATTGGGACTATTGATTGATCTTTGAAATATTAGCCCTCACGGTCTCAGAGCTTACTTCATTTTCATTATTGAAGTCATTTATGTTAAGCGTCGAAGTACCTTCATTAATGGTGTTTGGGTATTTGCTAGAAGGGCCATGAAAAATCATGTGTCCGTCTATTTCTTGAAGTGCATCCACTCTCTAATCATTCTTTCCAGTCTAATCTAGCAAAAAGATTGGATTTATAGAGAAATTTAGTCATTTAGGGATGCTTGGAAAACCTGAAACAATGAAGTATGATCTCAAAAATAAATACATAAATAAATAAAAGAGAGATAGACAAAGATAAAGAAAACATTGCCACATTTTAGTTCTAATCAACGTGTCTAAAAATTCATCATCTGATGTGTATTCGAGAGGTTGATATTGATGTTAGAAGCTTCAATTTACCTTTTGAAAGATTTAGAATAGCTTGAAGCAGCTTTAATTTTGCAGATCGTTTAATTTTTTATATTTGGGGAAGAAGAGCCTGAAATTGAAGTTTGTTGTACGAGATTAAATACAGGTAGTATGTTAAAAAAGGGTATTTGATTTCTAGAGCTTTCATCTTCCAGAGTTAGAGCTTTTCGAGGTATGTGGGATGCTCGATCTCTTGTACCACCGTGGTCTGAAATTAGAATTGCTTCAAGTATCTTATCAACAGGCTCAAAGGTGGAAGCAAACTTTGTGGAATGAAGTATAATTTTAATCTTCTTAATACCTCTTTCATTTTGAAAGGTTGATTCTCTCTTTCAAGAAGTCTCTCTAGGAACGATATTTGGAGGGTTTAACCCCTTCTCTATTACCGTTCGAAGCCAGATCAAGAACAAAGTCACGGTTCTCACTAGAAGATAAAACTTGCACTTGAACCTTGGTTAAGATTGGCAACACCTAATTATTCCACCAGCCTTGGTACTTCGCATCAACGTTTTGATGTGTATCCTTCATATACTCTGAAATATGAAATATGGACCCACATATCATCTTGTGTCAAAGACAACTAAACGCGATGCATGTTGCCTGCATTGGGAGCAATATCCTACTTTCTTGGTGAACCAGGAAGTTTATGTTTAAATCCAAGTTGTCTAGCTAACCTGTGAGGATTATACACCTAAAAAATGGAAGGGATGTTTCCTCAGCAACAAGAAACAAATTTAGATCGAATACTTATCATAAATTCTGAGGTATCTATAAACTTTGGTTAGTCATCCACTTGTACATTAGGATGAGATAATGAGAGAAATAGATTCCAGCAAAAGTCATTGATATCCATCATTCCATGGATAAGGTCCCGACAATCAAAAACATTTTTCTCCCAAGACTGGAAAGCATTCAAAGTGCTAGCATATCTTTGGATTATAAGACAATAATAACTCTTGCCCACATGAACATAAATACCTCGGACGAGATAAGTTGCAACCGAAGCATACAAAAGTGCCAACATATCTTCGAATTGTAGAACGAGAATAACTCTTGTCCAGGTTCGACTAATGGTTCGACGTTCGTGTGAGTTCTCTATAAATACTTGCTAATATGTGAGGATCTAGGCTATAAATGTACCTGCCCGCCATCTTTAGAAAATGTTTTAAAAGTCTCAACTCTTATACATTCGTCCTCAGATGGAAGAACAAAATGACAAAACCATAGGGAGAGATAAGCTGCTATCTCTAAATCCTTTTCTTTTTTCATAGACAAAGTTATTAACAAATTGCTCCAATGACGCCAATTACTTTGAGAAATATTTCTTGGCTTGTCTACCACCACAGGCCTCCGTATTTCCTTTGATACTCTTTGATGACGCCTCTTGAATGGATTTGAGTTTATAGCATTCTTATAATTTTTATTTTATCGAGGGTTCTAGGTACAACCATTCTCATAAAACCAAAAATTAACCTAATCTTCATGATTGGCGCCATTAGATTCAATCGCATTGGCAATCAATGCGAAAACATTGAAGAGGTACATATAAGACTTGGGGAGGTGATTCGTCAAATCTGAAATGCTTGAGACTACTTCTTTATAGTAGTGACCTATGATAGAAAGTCTACTTATTATTTTTTTAAAGATAAATGCCAATTTCACCACTAGCAGTCACAAAAGTATTGGTTTCTGAATATCAAACCTCACAAAAAACTTTGTAGATAGAGTTTAGACGATAATAATCTTTTGTAACAGAGCTGAATGCAAATGCTAACTTATGAAGATTCCTCTTGAGTAGGAGTTTTTGGACCCATGAAACCACTTCCAAAACTTTGGAGGAAAGGAAATCTCTCCACGACTGACAGGTACACTTCCACATCGTATTTCTTTATTATCAGTCCTCTCACAAATTATGGCCCTTAGGATGCACTCCATGCTCTAGGAATAATGAGGTGAAAGACATAGAAAGGGAATATGACTGTTAGAGTGATTGGACTTGGGAGCTTCTAATTTATTGTGACATTCACCAATGATGGGCATATGCAACTCCGACAAAGGCTCCAGAAGGTCATGAGAATGATCTATCGTTGGCTTATGGATGCCAAATTTAAGTTCATCTCATATGCCAAGTAGACGAAGGCAGGATTTTCAAGCTCAACAATTTCATATATATCATATGTACTCTATCATTAGAATTTGTTCCAGCCATTCCTAAAAAAGGAAAGATAAAATTAGCAAACAAAAAAGGAGAGTAAATCTTCCAAATTCTTTTAAGGAAAAATTGCAGCAGAGGCTCCAAACCTTTAAAACATTAGCAGACTTTTTTCAAACCTTTAATTTATTGCAACCGTCACCCCAAACCTTTCAAAACGTTGCGGCGGAGGCCCTTTTTAACGATTTTCATCCAAAAGTCTGTTAGTTGACCAAAAATTTTGACTTTGACCATTTTTAATATTTTTGAAGGGGTAAAATAGTAACTTTTCATTTATTACATTAAAATAAGTTAGAAATTAAATTAAAAATAAAAGAAATTAGAAAATAAAAACCAATCATCTTCTTCCTCCCACCCCACTCCACCCCACCCCACCCCCAGCCCAAAAATCAATTCCCGACCACCACCACCTCCATCTCCACCTCCATTCCCAGCCATAAAAACCCAAATCCACAGAAATAAGCTTGGAAGGGAAGAATGAGGATTATGAAGAGATTGAGATTTTATGGGTGGTTGACTCTCTTCAAAGCCGATGATTTTTTCCCATTACTGCAACAAAAAATCAGCAGCCCTTGGAAAATTGCAGAGGAAGTAGCATATATGATTGTGAAACATTCCATTGATTTTAGCGTACATCCTTAATATTTGAAGTGACCTTCAAAAAATCCATTTTTTGAACCATAGATCTTTGGCCTGTGGGTTACATTTTGGTTTCTTTGTCTTTATATTTCTATGGGTTACATTTTGGTTTGGATTTTTATGGTTGGGGATGGATATGGAGGTGGAGGTGGAGATGGCGGTGGTCAGGAATTGATTTTGGGTTGGGGGTAGGGGTGGGTGGAGTGGGGTGGAAGGAAGGAAGGAAGGAAGAAGATAATTGGTTTTTATTTTCTAATTTCTTTTTTTAATTTAATTTCTAACTTATTTTAATGTAATAAATGAAAAGTTAATATTTTACCCTTTCAAAAATATTAAAAATATGGTCAAAGTCAAATTTTTTGATCAATTAATGTTTCTAAAGGTTTGGGGTGACGGTTGTAACAAATTAAAAGTTTGGGGAAAGTCTGGTAATGTTTTAAAGGTTTGGGGCCTCTGTTGCAATTTTCCCTTCTTTTAATGTCTAAAATTACGAATCTCCCAAATATATAAATGGCTTCTACATAAAGTGCATTGGACAGTTGAAGGAGTCGGTCCTTGATCCTAAACATAAAGTGTCAAAGATAGTCGAAGGAGTCGGTCCTTGGTCTCAACAATAAGTGTATTGGACGGTCGAAGAAGTCGATCTTTGGTCCTCAATATAAAGTGTCTTGGACGGTTGAAAGGGCAGTCATTTGTCCTCAACATGAAGTGCATTGGATGATCGAAGGATTAAGTCCTTGTCCCTAACACAAACAAAGTGCCTGGTCAAAGGAGACGATTTTTAGTCCTAACATAAAGTGCATTTGATGGTTGAAGGAGCTCGTCCTTTTGTCCTCAATACAAAATGCCTTGAACGGTCAAAGAAGACGGTCCTTAGTTCTCAACATAAAGTGCTTTGCATAGTGAAAGTTGAAAGCCATTATTCCTTAATGGGTACGAAAAGGGTTGAAATTTTAAGTCTGTTCATAAACAAATATTTTTTGAACTCCTAAAATGGTTGCCCAAAAAAAAAATAAAAAAAATTAAACTCTACACTAAGGAAATCTCAAACTTTAAAATTCTTGATTTGCTTCAAAAATTGAGTCCCTGAATAAAAAATAATGAAGAATATTAGTTTCAATTTTATTAAAACAACAACAACAACAATAATAATAAGCAACCGAAAAATGGGTAAAATAAAATATCAATTAAAAAAAAAAAGAAGAAGAATAGAAATGAAAAGAAATTGAAAAAAGAAAAAGAAAAGGAAACAAAAAGAAAAAGAAACAAAAAAGATTGAAATTATAAAGGTTTCTTCCATGGCAGAAATCAAAGTGACCAATTGGAATCCAATTGATTTTTGTTTCTGTCGACGACCAAAACTACAAATAACAAAAATTGAGAGAGAGAGAGAGAGAGAAGTAACCTAATTTCTTGACCTTTGTTTTTAAATTTGACATACTTGTTTTTAAATCTCATAATTCGTTCATATGAGTAGGCGTGTATCGGACTTCACTTAAGCCCATTTACCGTTAAGGATATAAGGCTTGTTCAAAAATTGAATTAGTTACTGATTGTATAAAATAAATAAATAATCAAATAAAATTCACATAAAAAAAATCATTGCTCTCAAATTTGAAGGATAAAAATTTTATTCTAAATCAAATTTATAGTTTATTCCCAAATTTTTATTTGTATTAGTTTACTAATGGGAAGTTCAAGTTCAAAACAAATTCTAAATTATATATATATATATATATATATATATATATATATAATCCATTTATAGACATAAAAAAATTAAATAAATTGGATTGGATTGATCTAAATAATTAGTCCAATTAAATTTTGAGGAAATTACAGAAAACCAGGTACTAAAACTTTCAAATTCAAAATTCAGGGGTGAAATTTATTTATGCAAAAATCAAGTATTATATATAATTAAACCACTCAATTCAATTAAAAACCCTAATCATTTCCCATCTCTCTTCATTTCACTCTCACTCTCACTCTCCATCTCATTCTCGTAACTGACTCCTTCTCTTCATCTCCCTCTCTTCATCTCCCTGACTCCATCGCACGTCTCCGCTCTATTAGACGCTTCCGCCATCGGAGCATGTCGTTGCTGGAGTACCCTTCGCTGGTGCTACTGTAATGAAGAAGTACCACGCCGTCGCACTTTTCCCTTCGTGAATCACCACGAATTGAGGTAGTGAAATGAAATCGCGAAGTAGATCCACCACTCCAGTGGTGAAATGAAATCGTCGGAACACTGTAACAACCCACGCAAAGCAGAAGTAGTTTGGGTTGGTGGTGATTTTGTGGGTTTGGATGGTGTTTTGTGTGGTGGTGGTGATGGTGATTTTGTGGTGATAGATCTGGCGGTTTGGGTGGGGTTTAGATGGTGTTTTGTATGCTGATGGTGATAGTGTTTGTGTGGTGGATGTTTTGTGCTGCTATGTGACCACTATTTGACGCATGTGACCAATCATTTAGTTATCTGTGACCAACTGTTTAAGTGTTACCAATTAATTTGACTTCGAGGTAATTTGAGACCTGTAAAATTTGGATCTGTGATCTTAAAATAATTCGTAACCTACAAAATTTTAGATTTGTGATTTCAAAATCATCCGTGACTAATTAATTTGATGTTATGTGACCAAAAAATAAATTTGTGACATATAATTATGAATCCGTGACCATTAATCGTATAACTATGACTTTATTATATTTAATTAATAAATATTTTCAATTAATTATATATATACCTAAATTTTGAATTTTTGAGTTATGTACCTGATTTGTGAATTGGTGTAAACAATACACCCTGAACTATGAAATTAATATCCACTTGTATTTCTCAAAAAATACAATACAATCTGTAACAATTTATGTATTTTAACACACGAAATTTGTCGTATAATGAATATACCACAATACTATAATTTTTTCTCATTTTTAGATTTTATTGAATTAGCAGTATAATTGTGTTTTTATTGTGATGTACATATTGAAAATATATTTTAATTGTGGCTTGATATTTTATAGTGATAATGGAAGATTTTTCCCGTATGGCCCCTATTTTTTGAAAGTGAAAATGAGTGGAATAGTATTTTTTTGAAAAATGGATGGTTGAATAAAAAGGAAAAATTTTCGACTTACCTATAACATTATTTTCTGGAAGATTGTGAGGTTAAAAATAGAAGAGATAAAAATTGAATGTAATGGAATGTAATTTAGGACCTGGATGATTCCCATTATTTATCAAAAATGCATTTTGTAATGGTAATTTGATGGAAAATATATGGTTAAAAAAATTTGAATTTGTGTGTAATATATTTTAATAAAAAATATGTGATTAAAAATAAAATAGAGAAAAATGTATTTTAAAAATAATGGGAATGACATAGGAATGGAATTTTAAATTCTCCTTCGTAATATTAAAGAGACGACTCGTCTGCATTACGGCTGCCGGTCCACCCCTTTATTTTCCACAGACGTCCATAAGCACGAATCACGAATGTAACCCCCAAAAGCATCTTCTAAACCATAGCTAAAATTTCCACAAAAAGGGCTACACCACAAATCTAAACCGTAAACACTCCAAGAACCCACAGATGACAGACCCTTGTTCTCGATGACACACAACATCAAGAAAACTATAACTTTTCTCTTCGTAGAAACATAGTAAAGGAAGAGAAGGAAAAAAATGGATTCTGCCGCTCTTGATTATGTAATTAATCATTTGCTTGAGGTTAAAGAGAAGCCGGGGAAGCAAGTGCAGCTCTCGGAGTCAGAGATCAAGCAGCTTTGTTTGCAGTCTAAAGAGATTTTCTTGCAACAGACTAATCTTCTTGAGCTTGAGGCACCCATTAAGATCTGTGGTAAATTTTCCTTCAACTTTTTGCTTTTCTCCATGTTCTTAAAGTTGAGTTTTGTTTTGTTGTGATTTTGTGATGTTCATTTGGGTTAAAGTTGAATCATCATTATTATTATTTTTTTTATTTTTTGAGGGGGAGCTTTTCTTTTATTTTATATTTTTATTTGGGTAGTTCACTTGAATGATCTTTGTTATTTTTAGCTTGTATGTCCGGCAGGGGAAATTCCTAAGTTTGTGCATATAGAATATGCGCTTTCAGTGCGGGTAATGATGCTATAGGATGTTAAGGGCTATGACTGAAAGTGGGATTCTAGAAATATTGGGAATTTCTAAATATTCAAGCACATGCTGGAAATATAAAATTGCTTTTGATGGTTATTTTGAGCTAAGAGAGCCCCTTTTTAGTTGTAAATGCTTGGTAGATCGGAGATAGTTGTTGAAGGAGTTTAAATGAGCTTGATTCTGTAATTGTTCATTCACCATTTGCTTGAAGGAACTATAATTAGTCTTTTCATGTTAAACTGGAATCTGGTACATGGAGTCCATGTGTTATGCATACATGTTGGCCTGAGGATAGAATATGATAGGACACTTGTCTTTGATCACCTTGGTCAAAATATTTGGGTAACATCTCCTTTCCATTACTATTGAATGCTTATCTTGCTTAGTGCACTCTATGTTGTCAAATAACTCCATTCCTGTGCATCGGCTGGCTTATGTGGTATGAACCACTATTACATGTCACCATGGTTAGTCGTGAGTAAGACAAACAATAACTCTATGTTGAATGCTTATCTTGCTTAGTGCACTCTATGTTGTCAAATAACTTCATTCCTGTGCATCGACTGGCTTTGTGGTTCCTACCACTATTACATGTCACCACTGTTAGTCATGAGGAAGATAAATTAAACAATGACTATGACAGTCATTAAAGTCCAAATAGAAAGGTGAGTGACAAGCTTGAAAAAAACCTTGGGTGCTTGGGGTTTGTAAAGATTGAATGAGGAGAGAGTCTTTTGGCAAACACTTAACAATTCTGTTCCAGGTTGTCTGACAGTAGGTTGCCTTCTTTTATTTTGATAACTCCTAATTCTTTCGTTATCGTACATTCCTATTGGGCAATTTACTTGGATGCACCAACACTCTCCACCTTTCTGCCCCCACCGAGTTGCTGTCAAATATCGACACATTGCAGACGTGTGTTGGAATGCCCGGTGACATGTACAGTTCGACATGTCACCAACACGTCAAGAGATACATTGCTGACATGTTGTAGTTTCATTTGTCAACATGCCAGTATTAACCAAAAAGAATTCACTTTACATTATAAAAAAATTAATATTATTTCAATCAGCTTGTCAGCCTGTCAGGACGTGTCATGTTATTACTTTTTTGAAAAATTGCATGTTGTTTACTCATTGTCCATGTTGGTGCTTCCTAGGTGAGGGTAATACTGCTAATGTTTACAACTATCTTGAAACAAAGCCACAAAGGTTTAACTTGGATACATTTTGACGTCTACATGAATTCTTTTTTGCCTTTTCATTGTTATAACTACTGTAAGACCCAAACTACTATCCTCGACAACCACAATAAAATTTGGTTTGGTCCTCCTTATAATCTGTTCTGTACGATTGCATCGCCCTTGTGGAGTACAAAAGACATGACATAACCTCTTTAGTTAACAAAGACGTGTCATAACCTCCACTTGTTGGCATGTTTTCTTATCATTTATTGCATCAAATATGAACTTATTGTCTTTTCACTGAATTCTATGTTATACATGCTGAAGTTGTGAATTTTATTTATTTTTATTTTTATTTTTATTTTTATTTTTTTTCCAATTTTGCAACAAATGTCGAGTTCAAAATAATTACATATCAAGCATCATTTGATAATTGTAGTAGAATAATTGTTACAGTTCTCATGAGCCTTGATGTTGCAATAACCTAACCTTGTTGGCCTTTTTTCTCATTATTTGTTACATCAAATGTGAACCTATTGTCTTATCACTGAATTCTACTTTACATGTATTGAATTTGTTAATTTCTTTATTATTATTATTATTATTAATATTATTATTATTATTATTATTATTATTGTTGATGTTATTTAATTTTGCAACAAATGTTGAGTTCAAAATAATTATATATCAAGCATCATCTAATGATTAACAGTTATAGTTCTCTTGGGCCTTGGTGTAGGACAAATATTATGGTGCCGTCTTATTATTAATATGTAAGTCTCTTTTTATTAAGGGTCTGTTTGATTGCAAAGATGGAATTGAATTGTTTAGAAAACGAATTTCAGGGAATTGAATTATCTAGAATTGTTGTCCTGGGATTTGTAAATTATTGAATTTGATTGGTATAATTTTCCACGTGAAAAATGTTGAAATGAAAGTGATTTTTGGTGTTCGTTTGACTCTGTTTTATATAAAAATTGTTAATTAAAGTGATATAATTTACTGGTATTGGGGATAGAATTTATTTTCATTGCCAAAAAAATAAATAAATAAATAAAATCAAAAATCATTTATATTTTAGTATTTGTTTGACTTTGTTTTACATGAAAATTGTCAATTAAAGAAAAATATTTTTTTTACAATCATGGATAAAATTTGTTTCTATTGGCAAAAAAAAAAAAAAAAAAAAAAAAAATGAATGCCATAGAAGAAAAATGTATCAAACACCTAAAGTTGGAAAATCCAATTCCAATTCCATTTTCAATTCCAATTCCACCCTATCAAACACAACTTAATAGTTAAGGCTGATATTATGGGTGAAATCCATTCCACAAAGTGATGGAATGGATTTGACCCATACAAGATTATATGGTAAATTATAAGCTATAAAATTCATATTAAAAGGAGCTATTTTATTTAACCTAGAGAAGTGATGATATAAAGAATGCAAAGATGGAGTTAGAAGAGCTGCATAATGATTATTCTTCCTGTGTGAATGGTGCTCCACAAGTAATACATTTTATATGCATTCTTTTTCTTTAATTGTTAGTGGATTTCTGTGAAAGCTTGGCATTTATGAGATTGTCTCTCTGTGTGTTTGTGTTGTTTATTTGAACAATAAAGTTTGTTTATTGTAATTTTGATGAACAGGAGAAATTTTTTTTTTTAACGTATTATTTTGTTCTGTTTGGAGGACTACTTGTCTTCAAGTTTTTTACAGTCTTTCTCTTTCATAACTCTGGTTTATTGAAAAGACAAGAAGGAACAAATGAGGGGAGGAAGGAAGAACTTCGGAAGAAGAATAGAAAAATTCTCTGTAGGAATAAGCGACATACTTTGGTCATGGCACCAGCTGTTGTACACGAAATTCTTCTTTTAGATTAGTTTAATGAATATCTAATGTTCCTAAATTTTCTTCAATTGTTTAAGCAATGCCCAGATAAGGGAATTGAACGTTTAATGACCCATTCCACATGGGTCAAATCCATTCCACGAAGTGACGGAATGGATTTTACCTATACAAGAATTATATGGTAAATCATAAGCTATAAAATGCATATAAAAAGGAGCTATTGTATTTAACCCAGATAAGTGTTATGATATAAGGACTGCAAAGATGGAGTTAAAAGAGCTGCACAATGATTATTCTTCCTGTGTGAATGGTGCTCCACAAGTAATACATTTATATGCATTCTTTTTCTTTAATTGTTAGTGGTTCTCTGTGAAAGCTTGGCATTTATGAGATTGTCTCTGTCTGTGTGTGTGTGTTGTTTATTTGAACAATAAAGTTTGTTTATTGTAATTTTGATGAACGGGAGAAACTTATTTTTTATGTATTATTTTGTTCTGTTTGGAGGACTACTTGTCTTCAAGCCTTTTACAGTCTTTCTCTTTCATAACTCTGGTTTATCGAAAAGAAAAGAAGGAAAAAAATGAGGGGAGGAAGGAATAACTTCGGAAGAAGAATAGAAAAATTCTCTGTAGGACTAGGTGACATGCTTTGGTCATGGCACCAGCTGTTTTATACGAAATTCTTCTTTTAGATTAGTTTAATGAATATCTAATGTTCCTTAATTTTCTTCTATTGTTTAAGCGATGCTCAGATAAGGGAATTGAATGTTTACATAACTTTGAACAATCCCGGAATAGTGTAATTATGAGTGAAGTTTATATTACATTATGTAGATAATGCAAGATGTTGGATTTTTCATTTCAGATTCTTAATTATTTCTCTACTTAAAGATGAAAAGGAATCATTGGAGATAAAAATAATTGCCATCACCGAATTATTATTATTATTATTTTAATTCATAATTTCATTGTAAACTCCACCATATTACTTCAATTGGGTGATAAAATACCTTTTGGAAAAAATAAAGAAAAATAAAAATAAATCTCTTGATAGTATAGCTAATGTTTATAGCGGTCATTTCATTTTTAATCCACACATGGGATCCACAAGTACGAGCTCACTTATCCACTCATTTCTATTTATTTATATACACTTCTCAAAGAAGCTTATAGTTTCTTTCCCTATCTCATTATCAATTTCTGTCTTCCCATCCTGTCATAATTTACCAGATACTCCAACTTTTTAGGTTCATTGCATTAGTCTAGCCGCCTTATCTAAGATCCCTCACCACTATCCGCGTCAACTAACAAGGGAATCTTTTCTGTCATATAGAGAGGATACATTATATGGATTTTAAGTATCATAATATTTCTGCTGCATTTCTTTTCTTAGACAATAAATATAAATCCTGAGAACTAATCATTACCTTTAAACCAAAAACATGGAAGTGATTCCAGTATATTAAAGTTGATTTGTTTTGAGTATGAATGATTGTCCTATTTCTTGACTGCAAATGAATATATATATATATACACACACACACACACACACACATAATCCTTTAAAAGAAATTTTAATGAATGAGTTCCATTTTTAGTAGTGATGATCAGAATTGATTTAAAGATAGGTGTTAAAGAGAACTCAACATCTTCATAGGCAAACTGAAACTACGATAAGGGTGCTTTGAAAATGTTAGGTTTGAGGATCTGGTGAAGAATGAAATCAAATTCAAGTTCTAAAGCCATTCTCTTCTCTCAATAAATATATATTCACAATGTAGATAAAGTGGGCAAAAACCCATTTTGAGAAGTTGTCCGGGGAAATAGACAATAGAAGTAGTTAACATGAACCAGAATTTTCATAAATGGCAAAAGGCGAGGGAATGTATTGATGGTTGGTCTGGTCTCATCTGGTAATGATGACCAAAAGAAATGTTGATGGACTCTTCAGGAATCAGTTTATTGCTTTAATCAATCTTTGAGGATTTTCAATTTTCTTGAAGCCAATGTGAAGAAATATTGTTGAAAAGATTTATTGATGCTACATATTCTACTTTCTTTGGATTGTAAGAAAAGCTTTTTAGTTTCTTGATGCTTGTCACAGGCAGAGTTCATGAAAGACTAGTTATAAGGCCCATTTATATTAGCTTCTTTTCTTTGAAAACAAAGCTAGATGCTGCTTGATATATTTTTACGAGGGTCTTTTGCCAATGGAAAAATGGAACTTAAATGCTTGTGTTTGTGAATTAAACTGTACTCTATGTGCACAAATTAATATGGTTCACATGGTTTACTATGCAGGGAATTCCCAATATGTATGATGTCATTGCCAGATTGGCTCATCATAATGTGATTATCATTTATTACACTCCATTGGCCCAAAACTGAATTTGTTTTGACTTTTCACAGTTTCTCAAATGGTATTCCTTCATATTCTGTATTGGTGTTTTTACATTTTAGTTTGTATGGAATAAGGTTTTGCTGGTTGTTTTATATTTAACTTTTAGTTAAAAGCTTCCAAATGGGACAAACATCTGTTGTGGCTTTAATTGATCTACATCTGCTTATGTTGATTGAACTAATATTTGTACTTCTTATCAAACAATTTGAATTTCAATCTAATTTGACTTTTAAATTAAATATTTTGCAGGAGACATTCATGGTCAATATTCTGATCTTCTTAGACTCTTTGAATATGGTGGATTACCCCCCAAATCTAATTACTTATTCTTGGGGGATTATGTGGACCGCGGGAAGCAAAATCTGGAAACAATCTGTCTTCTACTTGCCTATAAGATTAAGTATCCTGAAAATTTCTTCCTTTTGAGGGGAAACCATGAATGTGCATCAGTAAATCGTATATATGGATTTTATGATGAGTGCAAAAGAAGATTTAATGTGAAGCTATGGAAAACATTCACAGATTGTTTTAATTGCCTACCTGTGGCAGCTGTTATAGATGAAAAGATATTGTGCATGCATGGAGGACTCTCTCCTGATCTGCATGATCTGAATCAAATTAGAAATATGCAACGTCCAATTGATGTTCCAGAAACTGGTTTACTTTGTGATCTACTATGGTCAGATCCCAGTAAAGATGTCAAAGGGTGGGGAATGAGTGATAGGGGAGTTTCCTATACATTCGGTCCTGATACGGTAACCGAATTCCTTCAAAAGCATGATCTTGATCTTATATGCCGTGCCCATCAGGTTAAATGTTGATTTTTCATACTATTCTACACTAATATACAATCTTTGTGACTAATTTAGCCGCTTAATTTAGTACAGGTTGTTGAAGATGGTTATGAGTTTTTTGCTGATAGACAGCTTGTCACAATATTCTCAGCCCCCAATTACTGTGGAGAATTTGACAATGCTGGTGCCATGATGAGTGTGGATGAAACTTTAATGTGCTCATTTCAAATACTGAAGCCTGCAGAAAAGAAGCCAAAATTTGGATTTGGGAGCACTGCTACGGCTAAACGAGGAACTCCTCAAACAAAAACAAAGGTAAATTTATTCTCTGTCTAGAGATATATCTATAATGTCCATATAATTGAACATGCATGAAGAATGTTTGAGCAGATATATGCAAATGAAGCATAGAGCCCAAGAATCGAGGTTATGCGAACAAAAAGCATTTTGGAATGTATGCTTTGACAAACGATTTATCACTAAATTCAATATTTGCACTGTAACACCCCGCTTTTTTTTACTATGTGAACCTGAACTTATTATTTAGCAAATGAAAATGTGAAGATTTGTCATTATATTAAAAGTCCAAAGTTGAAGTGGTAGACTCGACTCGCGTATTCGTATAAATAATTTATTTGCTTACGAGTTACGAGCACTTTTAGAAAATTATTTGAATAGAATATTTAAGTATTTTTAAAGTTGATGAAAATATAATGATGTTATACTCATTTTGTAGCTCGTGTTAAACAATATAATTTGAGCTTAAGAAAAAGTAATTTCGAGCTAGTTATGCCCGAGTTATTCTAATAGAAAGAAAATTATCATTCTCAAATATTATATTAATATATCAAAGTATCATAACATAAACATAATCATTAACTTAAAACATAAACATACCTAGGCCATAGGATGAGATTGATGGATGGATGCATGATACCATGGAATACCTTAAACTTTTCATTTTTCTTTTGTTTTTAAAAAAAAAACATACTTGGTCTACAGAACCGGCTAAACTTTGCTCTGATACCACGCTGTAACGCCTCGAACTCTTTTTCATTATTATTGTTATTTTTAAATAAAAATGAGTTCAAGGTGTTACCAAAACTTTTCTCTATCTAATTTAAGCGGAAATATATCGAAAATATTCGATTTCAAATTACTAAACAACATAATAAATATCGTGCATAAATATTAACACAAAGATATTCTTTATATAAATTGACGATTGTCTTTTCTATAAATTTTACTTGACGACCACATTAGCATCGCTCCGTCAATCTTCCACGCGTCCTCACGACCCGTTCTTATCTGAAAATATTGTAAGAGTGAGTATTTTGAAAACACTCAGTAAGAATACGTGCACATCCTTTTTCACATGATATAAATATAAAAATAGCATAACATACCAACATTTCTTAGGAATTTCTTAAGAATCCCCATATCCCGTAGGATTTAATTTCTTTTCTTTAACCTGACTCTCTATTTCGAAAGATTTAATTTCTTTTCTTTGACCTAACGGTCTATCCCAAAAGATTTAACATAGCATTCGACCCGAAGGCCTTAAAGCATCTCATGCCAAAATTTACATATATATCAAGGAATAAGAATTTACCACTTGCACCAAGTATTCTTACCCCAATTTGATATCCAAGAATTTATTTGAAATTGACTTTGTGAAAAGATATAAATATTATACTCTATTAAATTCTAAAAATATTAGTGGTGTGGAGTGTATAATATACTATTGTTGTAGAATATAATTTTCATCTCAAATACTCCTATTTATATATTCCACACACGTAACATCAAAAGGCATTTCACGTTAATGGAAGAATAATGGAGTTAAACCACCATAAGTGGGCGTTTATGATTACGGTTACAAATTGAAAAGCCACCTGATCATTAATTGAGGATTAATGTAATTAAACAACTAGGATTTAATTGAAAATCAATTAAAGTGAACGTGATGGTTAGGGTTATAAATTTGAAAGGACACCTCCACGTTTAATTAGAGTTAATGTCATGGTTATGGAATGTATTATAAATTTCTAAATCAATTAAAGTGGATGATATTACGTAACCATACAATGAAACTATTCATTTAGTTATTATTTTATATTATATATGTATTAATATAATATTTGAGAATGATAATTTTCTTTCTATTAGAATAACTCGGGTGGGAGAATCGATGACTGCATCAAAGATGCAGTGTTAGTACATCTGAGAATTTTTAATTGGCTAGTTGTAAATAGCCCCAGGGCTATGGAACAAAGGATTATCCCGAACCTACACCGAGGTATTGACTGTGATTTTTAAATCTCGCAAAACAAAATCTGATACGATGAGATAGAAACAAAGACAGGGAACAGGTTACCTACTCTTAACGGTCACTTGCCCGAGTTATTCTAATAGAAAGAAAATTATCATTCTCAAATATTATATTAATACATATATAATATAATATAAAATAATAACCAAATGAATAGTTTCATTGTATGGTTACGTAATGTCACCCACTTTAATTGATTTAGAAATTTATAATACATTTCATAACCATGACATCAACTCTAAATAAACGTGGAGGTGTCCTTTCAAATTTATAACCGTAACCATCACGTTCACTTTAATTGATTTTCAATTAAATTCTAGTTGTTTAATTACATTAATCCTCAATTAATGATCAGGTGACTTTTCAATTTGTAATTGTAATCATAAACGTCCACTTATGGTGGTTTAACTCCATTATTCTTCCATTAACGTGAAATGTCTTTTGATGTTACGTGTGTGGAATATATAAATAGGTGTATTTGAGATGAAAATTATATTCTACAACAATAGTATATTGTACACTCCACACTACTAATATTTTTAGAATTTAATAGAGTATAATATTTATATCTTTTCACAAAGTCAGTTTCAAATAAATTTTTGGATATCAAATTGGGGTAAGAATACTTGGTGCAAGTGGTAAATTCTTATTCCTTGATATATATGTAAATTTTGGCATGAGATGCTTTAAGGCCTTCGGGTCGAATGCTATGTTAAATCTTTTGGGATAGACCGTTAGGTCAAAGAGAAGAAGTTAAATCCTTCGGGATAGACCGTCAGGTTAAAGAAAAGAAATTAAATCCTACGGGATATGGGGATTCTTAAGAAATTCCTAAGAAATGTTGGTATGTTATGCTATTTTTATATTTATATCATGTGAAAAAAGATGTGCACGTATTTTTACTGAGTGTTTTCAAAATACTCACTCTTACAATATTTTCAGATAAGAAAGGGTCGTGATGACGCGTGGAAGATTGACGGAGCGATGCTAATGTGGTCATCAAGTAAAATTTCTAGAAAAGACAATCGTCAATTTATATAAAGAATATCTTTGTGTTAATATTTATGCAAGATATTTATTATGTTGTTTAATAATTTGAAATCGAATATTTTCGATATATTTCCGCTTAAATTAGATAGAGAAAAGTTTTGGTAGCACCTTGAGCTCATTTTTATTTAAAAATAACAATAATAATGAAAAAGAGTTCGGGGCGTTACATGCACATTGGATTTCTTTAATTATATGTTGCGTAAGAAAGCTGTAAGGATTGATACTGGAGTTTTACTGTACATTTCACTTGTGTTTTATTTTACATTCAACATTCATGGATTCAAGTCATTACCATTAATGTTGACGATGTTTCTTAATAGTTTTCAGTGTCTTTTGACATGATCAGCTTTTGAGGTTTAGATCTCCTTCGTCCTCAAATAATATTTCCGTCATTGTGTATAATTGATATTTAAAGAAAGACCGCTATACTTGTTCGGGATAGAATATTAAGTCCTTGTTTGGCTCCTGCTTATAATTGATCTAGCTGCTTCTTATCCACACATTTTGTGGTACCTACAAGTACTATTCACTTATCAACAATTCATTTCCATCAATTTACAATTTAAACTGATTATTAACAATTCCAAACATGCTTGAAAATTATATTTTCGTTTTCCTTTTTATTTGCAGTCATTTCTTGGTGGAAAAATAGAATGAGTTCAATTAGCTTGAGAAGATATTCAAGAGAATTGCCACTTGAGATCTATAGCATTTAGGGTGGAGGAAAGCCTTGAAGTTTTCAGGATCATCAGTTTGATAGCAGAGATGATATATAGAAGGTTTATTCCCAAGTGAACTGGGGAGAGCCTAATAATTCCACCTAATGTTTAATGTGAGCCAAGCTACCGTGGACATAGATTTTTTGGTCAATAAAGATTTTTTCCACCCTAATTGTTGATTGGGAACAGTGAAAATGGGGAAGTACTGATTTTCCTGACTTCGTTCTTGTGATGTGAAATTCTATTGGTGCATTTATACACAGGATGAAAGGTAAGAAGTCACGCGTTCCATCTAGACTTAACACAGACTGTGTACTTTCAAGTTCTTCATTTGTGTGTCCTTACATTTTGATATTGAGTATTTAACGGAAGATTTAAGGTTTTCTGGTCGCTAATCTTGTATGAGCTCAACATGAAGATCACGACGAGGTTCTGTTTATGATCAGGACTCTCTCTCCTTATAGTTGACGAAAGTGTACATTTTCAGAATCACACGTGTAAAATTGTGTTTTGTTTAAAAAAGTTGTTCAATTAGGTTTAAATAGGTCTCTCCTTACTGCCAATTGATTCATATCTCCTCACTGTTTCCACGATCACTTAGGGAGAGGATTGGATAGTCTTGGATCATATGAAAAAAAGAAATATAAGTTAAAATTTTGTTAATTATACTGTTCTATTTTGTCCACTATTGTGCTTGAAGCATGCTCTTAGGCACTTGTGTCAGTTGACCTTATGGCTTTGCTTTCTTGAAATGGTGAGGAAGTTTTCTTCTACATGTGAATGTATCAATATTTTGCATTGTTCTGTTAAGTTTTAACAGTGCAGGGAATAAAGGCTCAACATGAACATAATCCAGGGTTCTATATATAATTAAGGGATAATTGCAGCAATGGTCCCAAACCTTACTCACTTTGCCACGCACTTTACGTCAATCTTCACTTTATGTTATCCACAATCCCAAATTGTTCATTTTGTTGCAACACAAGGACATATTCCATCCATTTAACAGTTAGATGATTGGAGAAGTGGATTTTGACCAAATTTGATGAGGACAAAGTGGTAACTTTGCTATTTATCCCCATAAAAAATTAAAATAAATAAAACAAAATAAAGATAAAAGAAAAGAAAACTGTTAATCTCACTGTACTTGATGCTCACTATAATTGAAACAGTTCGCCCTTTTTGCTTGTGAGCTCTTATGCTTTCTTTCTAGCCTCGCATGTTCTCAGGTTCGTGGGTCATGAGCTCGCTTGCTTATTCCTTTGTATTTATTTATTTCAATAAATAGTCCTTGAAACCTGAATTTAACTATCATAGTTTAAATCTATAACTTATTTAATTTTTATTTTTATTTTTTGTTTTTTTGGTTGACACATTAGTCCTCGAGATTCGAGCTTAACTATTTATTTTTAAGCTGCAAACTTACAGTTAAGAAATTATTCAAGCATATTCTTCTTTATTTGTTGTGGTTGACGTTACTATGCTTAGAGGATGTGTTATCATTGTAGTCTTTTGCGTGCATTTATAGGTCTGTTTGCGCATTTCTATGTTAATGGCCTATGCACATTTAATGTATTTGTCAATTATGCGCGACCTCATCAGTTCATTTTGAAATTTTGTGTACTTAGTATTCGACAGCTAAGATTGTCCAATTGCTTTTTAAATGATTAAGATTATTACTGACACAATTCAATGACTTGTATCTCTTGTTAGATCTATGGATATGTCATTCTTCTTGTAACTACTATCCTTTCTTCTACTCTTTCGCCTTTGATTGCTGTGCTTCGTACTCTTTAAGGTGTTTTTTTGGCCAATTTCGTCTCCTGCTCTTTTTCATTAATATTCCAAATATCTTCCTTAGGTACATGTACTGCCATTTTCATCTTGCTTTTGTATCTACGTTTTAATGAAGATTTGAGATTTTATTTGCATTTCTCTCAAAGTGATTCCCAAAATATGTTATAAAATTTTGAGATTGAAATTTCTAGACTAAGGGATGATATATCAGGTGCTTCTTCTTTTGTAGAAGTGTTGTATAGCTGGTATTACCCCATTCTACAGTTACCCATTTCGGTTCTCGCGTTAATCCAGAATTTATTAGGCAAGGAGGTGGCTCTCAACATATGGACGAAGTACATAAGCTTTTGAGTGAACTTGGTAGCCTTAGTGAAGGTGATGGTACTGTGTTTGAAGCCTCGAAAATATTTACCAATTTTACTGAGAAGGACTTGGATGAGATTCAATATAGGTTTAATGTTCTGGATATTGACTTAGTATGTCCTGTGCAATTCCAAAGTCGGACTGTCCTCCCACTGATTATGTAGCTATTTATTTACAAATCGAAAATGGGACTTAAAAGTTCTATTCTATCATTTCTTTTGTGAGATTCGTTCTTCTTTTAATATTGTTTCACCCAACTTACTCCTAATGAGTGAGCTCATATGGATGGGTTATGTTTTTGGAGTTTTGCGGGTTTAGAGGGACAGTTATCTTCGGATGTTTTTCAATTTATTTATCATCCCGTAAAATCGGATAATAAGGCGAACCCACAAAAAGTGTATTATTAATTTTCTCCTTGTTTTCCTAAATCGTACCTGAAATTTGTAATTACTCCTAAAAAGGTGCATAATTGAAAAGAATTTTATTTTCTTTGTCGAGGGAACTAAGGGCTTCAACCTAATGATCATAACTTCTCGATTGCTATGCCTCAGTATTATGGCAATCTAGTGAGTATTGGTTCATTTATTCTTTGCTTTAGTTTGATATATGTAAATAGGTAAATAGTAAGGTCCACTTTATGATTGGGCTTTTATTGATCTTTGCACTTTAGTGGCACCTATTGTTGGCAACGTTTCTGAGGCTCATGAAAAAGAGAGATTGCTTCATCCTTCTAATTCGAATTTTTATAACGTTGGGATAAAGACTACCTTGGGTGAGTTTATGCGCTAAAGACTTTTTCGTCTTCTGATTTCTAATTTTGCTTTTGGGTAATTACAATTATTCTTTTGCAGTGTGGATTAATTTTAGTGCAAACCCTTCTACAAGCTTCAAATGCCAAAAACTTCCATCACTTCCCCTCCTAAGCAGCTGCCTCTCGAAAGATCAAAGGGGTTAAAAAGTGTGCCTTTGTGAGGGCCGAGGGTGTGACCAGTCGAAATGTACCCTAAAAGTTGCTTGAGTGGTTGAAGTTACGTTATGATCAACAAGTAGAATATGAGGTTTGCATTTTGCGAGCTGACAATTTGGATAATAAAGTTCAATCTTTGGAGAAAAGATTTGGTTCTCTTTAGAGGAAGCTAGGAAAGAGAGCGCCAAATACAAGGAGTTGAGCGAAGGTGCTAAAGTTTATGCTATCAAGGAGGCTACAATGTTGGCCGATGTTATGAAGTTTTCTAAGGACTTGGGGTGGGCCAAGGAAAACCATGAGGCTTATGCCAAAATGACTGATCGTGAGATTTTAAGACTTAGAGAGGAGCTTCAGTTGGTAA
>NW_019228790.1:0-3754 GCF_002742605.1 Olea europaea var. sylvestris
CTAATTTTTCGCACACTATTTGACATTGGCATTTTTTTCAAGTGTCAATTCGATGGGAAAACTTTTTGAAATTTAAGCTCTCCGACATTGTAATATCACATGACAAATTGCAAACTAATGTATACGCCATAGTGTAAATGTTGCAAGGTACTTACCGATTGAACTTTGCTATTTGTACACTGATTTTTGACACATTGTTTGACACTTGCATTATAGTCAAGTGTTAATTGGAAGGAAAAACTGTTTGAAATTTAAACTGTCCAACAGGACAATGTTATGTGGTAAAGTGTAAACTAAAGTGTACATCATAGTGTACATGTGGAAAGGTTCTCACCGATTGAACTTTGTTATTTGTACACTGATTTCTGACACATTGTTTCACACTTGCATTGCTGTCAAATGTCAATTAGATTGTAAAAAGTTGTAATTTAAACTGTCCAACAGGGTAATGTCACGTGGTAAAGTGTAAACTAATGTGTAAACCAAAGTGTACATGTCGCAAGGTGCTTACCGATTGAACTTTGTTATTTGTACACTGATTTCTGACACATTGTTTCACACTTGCATTGCTGTCAAATGTCAATTAGATTGTAAAAAGTTGTAATTTAAACTGTCCAACAGGGTAATGTCACGTGGTAAAGTGTAAACTAATGTGTAAACCAAAGTGTACATGTCGCAAGGTGCTTACCGATTGAACTTTGTTATTTGTACACTGATTTTTGATGCGTTGTTCGACACTTGCGTTGTTGTCAAGTGTCAATTGGATGGGAAAACTGTTTGAAATTTAAACAGTCCAATAGGGTAATGTCACGTGACAAAGTGCAAACTAAAGTGTACATTTATCAAGGTTCTTACCGATTGAACTTAGTTATTTGTACACTGATTTTTAACACGTTGTTTGATACTTGCATCGATGTCAACTGTCAATTGGATGGGAAAACTATTCGAAATTTAAACTGTCCAGTAGGGTAATGTCACGTGACAAAGTGTAAATTAAACTGTACACCGTAGTGTACATGTAGCATAGTTCATACCGATTAAAATTTTCAATTTGTAAACCAATTTTAGACACGTTGTTTAAAATAGACATTGTTATCAGGTGTCAATCGATTGGGAAAACTGTTTGAAAATTAAACTATACAACAGTTAAATGTTATGGGGCAAAGTGGAAACCAAAGTATGTACACCATAGAGTACATTTAGCAAGGTTCTTACCGATTCAACTTTACTATTTGTACACTAATTATGGACACGTTGTTTGAAACCGACATTGTTGTCAAGTGTCAATTTGATGGGAAAATAGTTTGAAATTTAAACTATCCAATAGGGTAATGTCACGTGGCAAAGTGTAAACTAAAGTGTACACCACAGCGTACGAGTAGCAAGGTCCTTACCAATTGAACTTTGCTATTCGAACATTTTTGACATGTTGTCTGACACTTGTATTACTGTCAAGTGTCAATTGGATGGGAAAACTGTTCGAAATTTAAACTAACCAACAGGGTAATGTCACGTGGCAAAGTATAAACTAAAGCGTACACCTTAGTGTACATGTAACAAGGTCCTTACCGATTGAACTTTGTTATTTGTACACTGATTTTTCACATGTTGTTTGACACTTACTTTGCTGTCAAGTGTCAATTGGATGGGGAAACTGTTTGAAATTTAAACTGTCCAACAGGGTAATGTCACCTGGCAAAATGTAAACTAGAGTGTATTGCATAATGTTTATGTAGCAAGGTTCTTACCGATTGAACTTTACTATTTGTACACTGATTTTTGACAGGTTGCTTGACACTTGAATTGTTGTCAAGTGTCAATGGGATGGGAAACTTTTTGAAATTTAAACTGTCCAGTCGGGCAATGTCACGTGGCAAAGTGTAAACTAAAGTGTACACCATAGTGTACATGTAGCAATGTTTTTACCGATTGATCTTTGCTATTTGTATACTGATTTTTAACACGTTGTTTGACACTTGTATTGTTGTCAAGTGACAATTGAATGTGAAAATTGTTTGAAATTTAAACTGTCCAACAAGGTAATGGCACATCGCAAAGTGTAAACTAAAGTGTGTACACCATAGTGTACATGTAGCGAGGTTCTTACCGATTGAACTTTACTAATTGTACACTGATTTCGAACAAATTGTTTGAAACCTGCATTGTTGTCAAGTGTCAATTAGATGGGAAAACTTTTTGAAATTTAAACTGTCCAACAGTGTAATGTCACATGGAAAAGTGTAAACTAAAGCGTACACCATAGTGTACATGGAGCAAGGCCTTTACCAATTGAACTTTACTATTTTTGAATTTTTTACATGTTGTCTGACACTTACATTATTGTCAAGTGTAAATTGGATGGGAAAACTATTTGAAATTTAAACGGTCCAACAGGGTAATGTCACGTGGCAAAGTGTAAACTAAGGCGTACACCATAGTGTACATGTAGCAAGGTCCTTATCGATTGAACTTTGTTATTTGTATATTGATTTTTGACATGTTGTTTGACACTTGTATTGATGTCAAGTGTCAATTGGATGGGAAAACTGTTTGAAATTTAAACTTTCCAAAAGGGTAATGTCACGTGGCAAAGTGTAAACTAAAGCGTACAGCATAGTGTGCATGTAGCAAGGTCTTTACCAGTTGAACTTTGCTATTTTTACATTTTTGACATGTTGTGTGACACTTGCATTGTTATCAAGTGTAAATTGGATGGGAAAACTGTTTGAAATTTAAATGGTCCAACTGGGTAATGTCACGTGGCAAAGTGTAAATTTAGTCGTGCACCATAGTGTACAAGTACCAAGGTCCTTACCGATTGAACTTTGCTATTTGTACACTGATTTTTGACATGTTGTTTAACACTTTTATTGCTGTCAAGTGTCAATTGGATGAGAAAACTGTTTGAAATTTAAATTGTCCAATAGGGTAATCTCACCTGGCAAAGTGTAAACTAAAGTGTACTGCATAATGTACATGCAGCAAGGTTCTTACCGATTGAACTTTGCTATTTGTACACTTAATTTTGACACGTTGTTTGATACCTGCATTGTTGCCAAATGTCAATTGGATGGGAAAATTGTTTGAAATTTAAACTGTCCAGTAGGCTAATGTCATGTGGCAAAGTGTAAACTTAAGTGTGCACACCATAGTGTACATGTAGCAAGGTCCGTACCGATTGAACTTTGCTATTTTTATACTGATTTTTGAAACGTTGTTTGACACTTGCAATGTTCTCAAGTGCCAATTGGATGGAAAAACTGTTTGAAATTTGAATTGTCCAATAGCGAATGTGTACACCATAGTGTGCATATAGAAATGTTCTTGTCGATTGAACTTTGCTATTTGTACACTGATTTTTAACACGTTGTTTGACACTTGCATTGTTCTCAATTGTCAATTGGATGGAAAAATTGTTTGAAATTCAAACTTTCCAACAGGCTAATGTCACGTGGCAAAGTGTAAACTAAAGTGTATACCATAGTGTACATTCAGGAAACTTCTTACCGACTAAACTTTGCTATTTGTACACTGATTTTTGACATGTTGTTTGACACATGCACTGTTGCCAAGTGTCAATTGGATGGGAAAACTGTTTGAAATTTAAACTATCCAGTAGGGTAATGTCACGTGGCAAAGTGTAAACTAAAGTGTACTTGTCACAAGGTTCATATCGATTGAACTTTGCTATTTGTACATTGATTTTTGACACATTGTTTGACACTTGCATTGTTGTCAAGTGTCAATTGGATGG
>NW_019228791.1:0-3753 GCF_002742605.1 Olea europaea var. sylvestris
CGATTGAACTTTGCTATTTGTACACTGATTTTTGACACGTTGTTTGACACATGCATTGTTGTCAAGTGTCAATTGGATGGAAAGATTGTTTGAAATTTAAATTGTCTAGCAGGATAATATCATGTGGCAAGTGTAAACTGAAGTGTACACCATAGTATACATGTCGCAAGGTTCTTACCGAAGGAACTTTCTTATTTGTACACTAATTTTTGACACGTTGTTTGACACTTGCATTGTTGTCAAGTGCCAATTGGATGGGAAAATAGTCAGAAATTTAAACTGTCCAATAGAGTAATGTCACGTGGTGAAGTGTTAACTAAAGTGTACAAGTAGTAAGGTTCATACTGATTTAACTTTGCTATTTACACACTGATTTTTGGCACGTTGTTTGATACTTGCATTGTTGTCAAGTGTCAATTGGATGAAAAAACTATTTGAAATTTAAACTGTCTAACAGGGTACTGTCATGTGGTAAAGTGTAAACTAAAGTGCACACCATAATGTACATGTAGCAAGGTTCTAAACGATTGAACTTTGCTATTTGTACACTGATTTTTGACACGTTGTTTGACACTTGCTTTGTTGTCAAGTCCCAATTGGATGGGAAAACTATTTGAAATTTAAACTGTCCAACAGGGTAATGTCACGTGGTAAAGTGTAATCTAAAGTGTACATCATAGTGTACATGTCGCAAGGTTCATATCGATTGAACTTTGCAATTTGTGCACTGATTTTTAACACATTGTTCGACACTTGCAATGTTGTCAAGTGTCAGATGGACAGAAAAACTATTTGAAATTTAAACTGTCTAACAAGGTAATTTCACTTGGCAAAGTGTAAACTAAAGTGTACACCATAGTGTACATATAGCAAGGTTCTTACCGATTGAACTTTGCTATTCGTACATTGATTTTTGACACATTGTTTGACACTTGCATTGTTCTCTAGTGTCAATTGGATGGGAAAACTATTTGAAATTTAAACTCTCCAACAGGGTGATGTCACATGGTAAAGTGTACATGTCGCAAGGTTCATATCGATGGAACTTTCCTATTTGTGCACTGATTTTTGAAACATTGTTCGACACTTGCATTGTTGTCGAGTGTCAAATGGACGGAAAAACTATTTGAAATTTAAACTGTCCAACAGGGTAATGTCACGTGGTGAAGTGCAAACTAAAGTGTACATGTAGCAAGGTTCATACTGATTGAACTTTGCTATTTGTACACTGATTTTTGAGACGTTGTTTGACACTTGCATTGTTGTCGAGTGTCAATTGGATGGAAAAATTGTTTGAAATTTAAACTGTCTAATAGGGTAATGTCACGTGGTAAAGTGTAAACTAAAGTGTACACCATAGTGTACATGTAGAAAGGTTCTAAATGATTGAACTTTCCTATTTGTACACTAATTTTTGACATGTTTGGCACTTGCATTGTTGTCCAGTGTTAACTGGATGTGAAAACTATTTAAAATTTAAACTGCCAATATGGTAATGTGACATGGCAAAGTGTAAACTAAAGTGTACACTACAGTGTACATGTCGCAAGGTTCTTGCCGATTGAACTTTGCTATTTTTACACTGATTTTTGACACGTTGTTTGACACTTGAATTGTTGTCGAGTGTCAATTGGATGGTAAAACTATTTGAAATTTAAACTGTTCGACAGGGTAATGTCACGTGGTAAAGTGTAAACTAAAGTGCACACCAAAGTGTACATGTCGCAAGGTTCTTATCGCTTGAACTTTGCTATTTGTACACTGGTTTTTGATAAGCTATTTGACACTTGCATTGTTGTCGAGTGTCAATTGGATGGAAAAACTATTTGAATTATAAACTGTCCAGTAGGGTAATGTCACGTGGCAAAGTGTAAGCTAAAGTGTACACCAAAGTGTACATGTTGCAAGTTTCTTACCGATTGAACTTTGCTATTTGTACACTGATTTTTGATACTTTGTTTGACACTTGTATTGTGCTCAAGTGTTAATTGGTTGGAAAAAATATTTAAAATTTAAACTGTCCAACAAGGTAATGTCATGTGGTAAAGTGTACAACAAAGTGTACATGCAAAAATGTTCGTACCGATTGAACTTTGCTATTCGTACACTGATTTTTGGCACGTTGTTTGACACATGCATTATTGTCAGGTGTCAATTGGAGGGGAAAACTGTTTGAAATTTAAACCATCCAGCAGGGTAATATCACGTGGCAAAGTATAAACTAAAGTGTACAGCATAGTATACATGTCGCAAGGTTCTTACCGATTGAACTTTTCTATTTGTACACTAATGTGTGACACGTTGTTTGGCACTTGTATTGCTGTCTACTGTCAATTGGATGGGAAAACTATTTGAAATTTAAACTGTCCAATAGGGTAATGTGACGTGGCAAAGTGTAAACTAAAGTGTACACCACAGTGTACATGTCACAAGGTTCTTACCGATTGAACTTTGCTATTTGTACACTGATTTTTGACACGTTGTTTGACACTTGAATTGTTGTCGAGTGCCAATTGGATGGTAAAACTATTTGAAATTTAAACTGTCTGACCGGGTAATGTCACGTGGCAAAGTGTAAACTAAAGTGCACACCAAAGTGTTCATGTCACAAGATTCTTACCGCTTGAACTTTGCTATTTGTACACTGGCTTTTGATAAGCTGTTTGACACTTGCATTGTTGTCAAGTGTTAATTGGATGAAAAAACTATTTGAATGATAAACTGTCCATCAGAGTAATGTCACATGGCAAAGTGTACGCTAAAGTGTACACCAAAGTGTACATGTCACAAGTTTCTTACCGATTGAACTTTGCTATTTGTACACTAATTTTTGATACTTTGCTTAAAACTTGCATTGTTGCCGAGTATCAATTGGTTGGAAAAACTACTTAAAATTTAAACTGTCCAACAGGGTAATGTCATGTGGCAAAGTGTACAACAAAGTGTACATGTAGAAAGATTCTTACTGATTGAACTTTGCTATTTGTACACTAATTTTTGACACGTTGTTTGACACATGCATTGTTGTCAGGTGTCAATTGGATGGAAAAACTGTTTGAAATTTAAACTGTCCAGCAGGGTAATATCAAATGGCAAAGTGTTAACTGAAGTGTACACCAAAGTATACATGTCGTAAGGTTCCTACCGATTGAGTTTTTCTATTTGTACACTAATTTTTGACACGTTGTTTGACACTTGCATTGTTGTCAAGTGCCAATTAGATGGAAAAACTATCAAAAATTTAAATTGTCCAACAGGGTAATGTCACGTGGTGAAGTGTTAACTAAAGTGTACAAGTAGCAAGGTTCATACCGATTGAACTTTCCTATTTGTACACTAATTTTTAACGCATTGTTTGGCACTTGCATTATTGTCCAGTGTCAATTGGATGGAAAAACTATTTGAAATTTAAACTGTCCAATAGGGTAATATGATGTGGCAAAGTGTAAACTAAAGTGTACACCACAGTGTACATGACGCAAGGTTCTTGCCGATTGAACTTTGCTATTTGTACACTGATTTTTGCCACGTTGTTTGACACTTGCATTGTTGTCGTGTGTCAATTGGATAGAAAAACTATTTGAAATTTAAACTATCCAACAGGGTACTGTCATGTGGTAAAGTGTAAACTAAAGTGCACTCCATAGTGTACATGTAGCAAGGTTCTAAACGATTGAACTTTGCTATTTGTACACTGATTTTTGACACGTTGTTTGACACTTGCATTGTTGTCAAGTGTCAATTGGATGGGGA
>NW_019228792.1:0-3753 GCF_002742605.1 Olea europaea var. sylvestris
ATTTCCAAAAAGTACTTATGGGCCCAAAACGGACACCGTGTACAAAAGTTACGCTCAATTCTTCTTACGCCGACTCTCCAAGCCTTCCGAATACGCAAGTGCTCGTTCGTTCTAAAAATGGCCGAAATCCCTTATACGTCACGACGAAGTTGTGAGTTCAATCCAAAAGGGTCGCTACATTTCCAAAAAGTACTTATGGTACCAAAACGAACACCGTGTGCAAAAGTTACGCTAGATTCTTCTTACGCCGACTCTCCAAGCGTTCCAAATATGCAAGTGCTCGTTGTTTCGAAATATGGCCGAAATCCCTCATACGTCACGACGAAGTTGTGAGTTCAACCCAAAAGGGTTGCTACATTCCAAAAAGTACTTATGGGCCCAAAACGGACACCGTGTACAAAAGTTACACTCAATTCTTCTTACGCCGACTCTCCAATCGTTCCAAATATGCAAGTGCTCGTTCGTTCTAAAAATGGTCGAAATCCCTCATACGTCACGACGAAGTTGTGAGTTCAATCCAAAAGGGTCGCTACATTTCCAAAAAGTACTTATAGGCCCAAAACGAACACCGTGTGCAAAAGTTACGCTCAATTCTTCTTACGTCGACTCTCCATGCGTTCCAAATATGCAAGTGCTAATTCTTTCGAAAAATGGCCGAAATCCCTCATACGTCACGACGAAGTGGTGAGTTCAATCCAAAACGGTCGCTACATTTCTAGAAAGTACTTATGGGCCGAAAA
Organism: Olea europaea var. sylvestris; assembly: GCF_002742605.1. Lineage (NCBI taxonomy): Eukaryota > Viridiplantae > Streptophyta > Magnoliopsida > Lamiales > Oleaceae > Olea > Olea europaea. The sequence goes on from NW_019228792.1 coordinate 741, forward strand.
CGGACACCGTGTGCAAAAGTTACGCTCAATTCTTCTTACGTCGACTCTCCATGCGTTCCAAATATGCAAGTGCTAATTCTTTCGAAAAATGGCCGAAATCCCTCATACGTCACGACGAAGTGGTGAGTTCAATCCAAAAGGGTCGCTACATTTCCAAAAAGTATTTATGGGCCCAAAACGGACACCGTGTACAAAAGTTACGCTCAATTCTTCTTACGTCGACTCTCCATGCGTTCCAAATATGCAAGTGCTAATTCTTTCGAAAAATGGCCGAAATCCCTCATACGTCACGACGAAGTGGTGAGCTCAATCCAAAAGGGTCGCTACATTTCCAAAAAGTATTTATGGGCCCAAAACGGACACCGTGTACAAAAGTTACGCTCAATTCTTCTTACGGCGTCTCTCCAAGCGTTCCAAATATGCAAGTGCTCGTTCTTTCGAAAAATGGCTGAAATCCCTCATACGTCACGACGAAGTGGTGAGTTCAATCCAAAAGGGTCGCTACATTTCCCAAAAGTACTTATGGCCCAAAACGGACACCGTGTGCAAAAGTTACGCTCAATTCTTCTTACGGCGACTCTCCAGGCGTTCCAAATATGCAAGTGCTCGTTCTTTCGAAAAATGGCCGAAATCCCTCATACGTCCCGATGAAGTTGTGAGTTCAATCCCAAAGGGTCGCTACATTTCCAAAAAGTACTTATGGGCCCAAAACGAACACCGTGTGCAAAAGTTACGCTCAATTCTTCTTACGCCGACTCTCCAAGCGTTCCAAAAACGCAAGTGCTCGTTCTTTCAAAAAATGGCCGAAATCCCTCATACGTCACGATGAAGTTGTGAGTTCAATCCAAAAGGGTCGCTACATTTCGAAAAAGTACTTATGGGCCCAAAACGGACACCGTGTGCAAAAGTTACGCTCAATTCTTCTTACGTCGACTCTCCAAGCGTTCCAAATATGCAAGTGCTCGTTCTTTCGAAAAATGGCCGAAATCCCTCATACGTCACGACGAAGTGGTGAGCTCAATCCAAAAGGGTCGCTACATTTTCAAAAAGTACTTATGGGCCCAAAACGGACACCGTGTGCAAAAGTTACGCTCAATTCTTCTTACGTCGACTCTCCAAGCGTTCCAAATATGCAGATGCTGGTTCTTTCGAAAAATGGCCGAAATCCCTCATACGTCACGACGAAGTGGTGAGCTCAATCCAAAAGGGTCGCTACATTTCCAAAAAGTACTTATGGGCCCAAAACGGACACTGTGTGTAAAAGTTACGCTCAATTCTTCTTAAGCCGACTCTCCAAGCGTTCCAAATATGCAAGTGCTCGTTCTTTCAAAAAATGGCAGAAATCCCTCATACGTCACGACGAAGTCGTGAGTTCAATCCAAAAGGGTCGCTACGTTTCCAAAAAGTACTTATGGGCCCAAAACGGACACTGTGTGTAAAAGTTACGCTCAATTCTTCTTAAGCCGACTCTCCAAGCGTTCCAAATATGCAAGTGCTCGTTCTTTCAAAAAATGGCAGAAATCCCTCATACGTCACGACGAAGTCGTGAGTTCAATCCAAAAGGGTCGCTACGTTTCCAAAAAGTACTTATGGGCCCAAAACGGACACTGTGTGTAAAAGTTACGCTCAATTCTTCTTAAGCCGACTCTCCAAGCGTTCCAAATATGCAAGTGCTCGTTCTTTCAAAAAATGGCAGAAATCCCTCATACGTCACGACGAAGTCGTGAGTTCAATCCAAAAGGGTCGCTACGTTTCCAAAAAGTACTTATGGGCCCAAAACGGACACCGTGTACAAAAGTTACGCTCAATTCTTCTTACGCCGAATCTCTAAGCGTTCCAAATATTCAAGTGCTCGTTCTTTCGTAAAATGGCCGAAATCCCTCATACGTCACGACGAAGTTGTGAGTTCAATCCAAAAGGGTCGCTACATTTCCAAAAAGTACTTATGGTACCAAAACGGACACCGTGTGCAAAAGTTACGCTAAATTCTTCTTACGCCGACTCTCCAACCGTTCCAAATATGCAAGTGCTCGTTGTTTCGAAAAATGGCCGAAATCCCTCATACGTCACGACGAAGTTGTGAGTTCAATCCAAAAGGGTCGCTACATTTCCTAAAAGTACTTATGGGCCCAAAACGGACACCGTCTACAAAAGTTACGCTCAATTCTTCTTACGCCGACTCTCGATGCGTTCCAAATATGCAAGTGCTCGTTCGTTCTAAAAATGGCCGAAATCCCTCATACGTCACGACGAAGTGGTGAGCTCAATCCAAAAGGGTCGCTACATTTCCTAAAAGTACTTATGGGCCCAAAACGGACACCGTCTACAAAAGTTACGCTCAATTCTTCTTACGCCGACTCTCGATGCGTTCCAAATATGCAAGTGCTCGTTCTTTCGAAAAATGGCCGAAATCCCTCATACGTCACGACGAAGTGGTGAGCTCAATCCAAAAGGGTCGCTACATTTCCCAAAAGTATTTATGGCCCAAAACGGACACCGTGTGCAAAAGTTACGCTCAATTCTTCTTACGCCGACTCTCCAGGGGTTCCAAGTATGCAAGTGCTCGTTCTTTCGAAAAATGGCCGAAATCCCTCATACGTCACGACGAAGTTGTGAGTTCAATCCCAAAGGGTCGCTACATTTCCAAAATGTACTTATGGGCCCAAAACGAACACCGTGTGCAAAAGTTACGCTCAATTCTTCTTACGCCGACGCTCCAAGCGTTCCAAATATGCAAGTGCTCGTTCTTTCGAAAAATGGCCGAAATCCCTCATACGTCACGACGAAGTGGTGAGTTCAATCCAAAAGGGTCGCTACATTTCCAAAAAGTACTTATGGGCCCAAAACGGACACCGTGTACAAAAGTTACGCACAATTCTTCTTACGCCGACGCTCCAAGCGTTCCAAATATGCAAGTGCTCGTTCGTTCTAAAATGGCAGAAATCCCTCATACGTCACGACGAAGTGGTGAGTTCAATCCAAAAGGGTCGCTACATTTCCAAAAAGTACTTAT
>NW_019228793.1:0-3753 GCF_002742605.1 Olea europaea var. sylvestris
GGGGCAATTTCGTCATTTTTCTCGACTGTGTCGAAATTGGCTGAAATTTGGCGGTTTGATCTGAAATCAAAATCGCGCCGGGGACAATTTCGTCATTTTTCTTGACTGTGTCGGAATGGGCTCAAATTTGAAGGGTTGATCGGGAATAAAAATCGCGTCGGGTGTAATTTCGTCATTTTTCGCGACTGTGTCGAAATTGGCTAAAATTTGACTGGTTGATAGGAAACAAAAATCGCGCCGGGGGCAATTTCGTCATTTTTCTCTACTGTGTCGGAATTGGCTGAAATTTGGCCGTTTGATCGGAAATAAGAATCGCGCCGGCAGCAATTCCGTCATTTTTCTCGACTGTGTCGGAATAGGCTCAAATTTGACAGGTTTATCGGGAACAAAAATCGCGCCGAGGGCAATTTGGTCATTTTTCTCGACTGTGTCGGAATGGGCTCAAATTTGAAAAGTTGATCGGAAACAAAAATCGCGCCGGGAGTAATTTCGTCATTTTTCGCGACTGTGTCGGAATTGGCTGAAATTTGGCAATTTGATCTAAAATAAAAATCGCGCCGGGGGCAATTTCGTCATTTTTCTCGACTGTGTCGGAATGGGCTTAAATTTGACAAGTTGATCGGGAACAAAAACCGCGCCGGGTGTAATTTCGTCATTTTTCGCTACTGTGTCGGAATGGGGTCAAATTTCACAGTTTGATCGGAAACAAAAATCGCTCCGGGTCTAATTCCGTCATTTGTCGCGACTGTGTCGGAATTGGCTGAAATTTGGCAGTTTGATCTAAAATAAAAATCGCGCCGGGGGCAAATTCGTCATTTTTCTCGACTGTGTCGGAATGGGCTCAAATTTGACAAGTTGATCGGGAACAAAAATCGCGTCGGGTGTAATTTCGTCATTTTTCAAGACTGTGTCGGAATGGGTTCAAATTTGACAGTTTGATCGGAAACAAAAATCGCGCCGAGGGCAATTTCGTCATTTTTCTCGACTGTGTCGGAATTTGCAGAAATTTGGCAATTTGATAGGAAATAAAAATCATGCCGACGGCAATTTCGTCATTTTTCTCGACTGTGTCGGAATGGGCACAAATTTGACTGGTTGATCGAGAACAAAAATCGCGCCGGGGGCAATTTGGTCATTTTTCTCGACTGTGTCGGAATGGGCTCAAATTTGACAGGTTGATCGGAAACAAAAATCGCGCCTGGGGCAATTTCGTTATTTTTCGCGACGATGTCGGAATGGGCTGAAATTTTAACAGGTTGATCGGAAACAAAAATCGCGCTGGGGGCAATTTCTTCACTTTTCGCGACGGTGTCGGAATGGGCTGAAATTTGACAGGTTGATAGGGAACAAAAATCGCGCCTGGGGCAATTTCGTCATTTTTCGCGACTGTGTAGGAATGGGCTAAAATTTGACAGGTCGAACGAAAACAAAAATCGCGCCGCGGCAGTTTCGCCATTTTTAGCGACTGTGTCGGAATGGGCTCAAATTTGACTGGCTGATCGGAAACAAAAATCGCGCCGGGGGCAATTTCTGCATTTTTCACGACTGTGTCGGAATGGGCTCGAATTTGACAGTTTGATCGGAAACAAAAATCACGCCGGGGGCAATTTCGTCATTTTTCTTGACTCTGTCGAAATTGGCTGAAATTTGGCAGTTTGATGGGAAATAAAAATCGCGCCGGCGACAATTTCGTCATTTTTCTCTACTGTGTCGGAATTGGCTCAAATTTGACAGGTTGATTGGGAACAAAAATCGCGCCGGGGGCAATTTCGTCATTTTTCCCGACTGTGTCGAAATTGGCTGAAATTTGGCAGTTTGATCTGAAATCAAAATCGCGCCGGGGGCAATTTCGTCATTTTTCTCGACTGTGTCGGAATGGGCTCAAATTTGACAGGTTGATCGGGAAATAAAATCGCGCCGGGTGTAATTTCGTCATTTTTCGCTACTGTGTCGGAATGGGTTCAAATTTGACAGTTTGATCGGAAACAAAAATCGCGCCGGGTGTAATTCCGTCATTTGTCGCGACTGTGTCGGAATTGGCTGAAATTTGGCAGTTTGATCTGAAATAAAAATCGCGCCGGGGGCAATTTCGTCATTTTTCTCGACTGTGTCGGAATGGGCTCAAATTTGACAGGTTGATCGGGAACAATAATAGCGCCGGGTGTAATTTCGTCGTTTTTCGTGACTGTGTCGGAATTGTCTAAATTTGACTGGTTGATCGGAAACAAAAATCGCGCCGATGACAATTTCGTCATTTTTCTCGACAGTGTCTGAATTGGCTGAAATTTGGCCGTTTGATAGGAAATAAAAATCACGTCGCCGGCAATTTCGTCGTTTTTCTCGACTGTGTCGGAATGGCCTCAAATTTGACAGGTTGATCGGGAACAATAATAGCGCCGGGTGTAATTTCGTCATTTTTCGTGACTGTGTCGGAATTGGTTAAATTTGACTGGTTGATCGTAAACAAAAATCACGCCGATGACAATTTCGTCATTTTTCTCGACTCTGTCTGAATTGGCTGAAATTTTTCAGTTTGATCGGAAATAAAAATCACGCCGGCGGCAATTTCGTCATTTTTCTCGACTGTGTCGGAATGGGCTCAAATTTGACAGTTTGATCGGGAACAAAAACTGCGCTGGGTGTAATTTCGTCATTTTTCGCGACTGAGTCGGAATTAGCTAAAATTTGACTGGTTGATCGGAATCAAAAACTGCGCCGGGGGCAATTTCGTCGTTTTTCTCGACTGTGTCGAAATTGGCAGAAATTTGGCAATTTGATCGGAAATAAAAATCGCGCCGGCGGCAATTTCGTAAATTTTCTCGACTGTGTCGGAATGGGCTCAAATTTGACATGTTTATCGGGGAACAAAAATCGCGCCGGGTGTAATTTCGTCATTTTTCGCGACTGTGTCGAAATTGGCTGAAATTTGGCAGTTTGATCTAAAATAAAAATCGCGCAGGGGGCAATTTCGTCAGCTTCTCGACTGTGTCGGAATGGGATCAAATTTGACAGGTTGATCGGGAACAAAAATCGCGCCGTGTTTAATTTCGTCATTTTTCGCGACTGTGTCGGAATGGGCTCAAATTTGACAGTTTGATCGGAAACAAAAATTGCGTCGGGGGCAATTTCGTCATTTTTCTCGACTGTGTCGAAATTGGCTGAAATTTGGCAGTTTGATCGGAAATAAACATCGCGTCGGGGGCAATTTTGACATTTTTCTCGACTGTGTCGGAATGGGCAATAATTTGACAGTTTGATTGGATACAAAAACTGCGCTGGGTGCAATTTCGTCATTTTTCTCGACTGTGTCGGAATTGGATTAAATTTGGCAGTTTGATCGGAAACAAAAACCGCGCAGGGGCAATTTCGTCATTTTTCTAGACTGTGTCGGAATCGGCTGAAATTTGGCAGTTTGATCTGAAATAAAAATCGCGCCGGGGGCAATTTCGTCATTTCTCTCGACTGTGTCGGAATGGGCTCAAATTTGACAGGTTGATCGGAAACAAAAATCGCGCCTGGGGCAATTTCGTCATTTTTCGCGACGGTGTCGGAATGGGTTGAAATTTGACAGGTCGATCGGAAACAAAAATCGTGCCGGGGGCAATTTCGTCATTTTTCGCGACTGTGTCGTAATGGGCTCAAATTTGACAGGTTAATCGGGAACGAAAATCGCGCATGGGGCAATTTCGTCATTTTTCGCGACTGTGTAGGAATGGGCGAAAATTTGACAGGTTGACCGGAAACCAAAATCGC